>NW_024429216.1:1456772-1748070 GCF_017639785.1 Mesocricetus auratus
ACACTCAGAGGGCCCAGTTTGGTCCCATGCAGGTTCCCCAGCTGTCAGTCTGAAGTCAGTGAACTCTCACTAGCTCAGGTCAGCTGTCTTGTGGGTATCTCCTAAATGGTCTTGATCCCTTTGCTCATATTATTACTCTTCCCTCTCTTTGACTGGACTATGGGAGCTTGGCCTAGTGTTTAGCTATGGATCTCTGTGTCTGCTATTGCTAGGAGTCTTAGCTAGAAGGCATTCTTGTAGATTCCTGGGAGATTCCCTTGTGCCAGGGTTTTACCTGACCCCAATATGTCTGTCCTTTGCAGTAGTCTCTTTCAGTACTCTCCCTCTCTACCCCCCAACCTGATTGCTCATATTCTCATCCTCATTCTCCCTCAGTCCACTCACATGATCTCTTCTATTTCTGCTTCCAGGGAGAACCGGGTGTGTTCCATTGAACTCTCCTCGTTACTCAGCCGCTTTAGGTCTGTAGATAATAGAATAGTTGCCCTTTATTTCACAGCTAATATCCACTTATATGTGGGTACATACCATGTTATCTTTCAGGCTAGCTTTCTTTTTTTTTAATCAATAATGATTTTTTTATTCTTTTTTTAAAATTTAGATAAGAAACAAGGTTGCTTCACAAGTCAGTTCCAGGTCCCTCTCCTTTTCCCTCCCCTCCTCCCGTGCCCTCCCCCCTCCCCCCCCGTTATCCCCTCATTTCCCCAGTGAGGGTGAGGCCCTCCATGGGGGTGTGCATAGTCTGTCATTTCATATAGGGCAGGGCCTAGACCCTTCCCCAAGAGTTCAGGGTGAGAGTGCACCTCACATTGTTCTATTGGAGTCCAAAGTCTGTGTGTATACTTGGTATGGGTACTGATCTGCTGCCCAAGGCTCAATAGATTACCTAGGCCTCCTCACTGACACCCAGATTCAGGGGGTCTTGATCAGTCCCATGCTGGATTCCCAGGCTGATGCCTGGGATTCAATAAAGCCCAGGATCACCTGCATAGGGATGGCACTGTCCACAGTGTGTTAGACTCTCTTGCATCAATTACAATCAAGACCTTCCTCCACAGATATGGCCACAGGCCAGTCTTATCTGGTTAATTCCTCAGATGAGATTCCTTTCTCATGAGGTGACTCTAGACTGCATCGACTTGACCATTTAAGTTCACTACAACATCTTTCATATACAACAAAGGTAAATAAGTATACTGTTCCTGAGACCTTTCTAAGAGAGTGGAATCGGCACCACCAATATTACAAAAATTCATTTTAGTGTATGACATGACTGTGTTTGATAAACAGGGATGCACAATGACTCATTTTGAAATATCATAGACTGAGAGAAAAAATAAATCCCTTTCCAATGGTCTTTTGAGTCCTTCTGATTATGAAAAGGGAAAGCTTCAGTTTAATGAGGGTACATAACTACTGTCTAATTTTGTAATCTCCCCTTTTAGCAAAAATGAGGCCAGGACTTAGCTCAGAGCCTGATTTGAACAGTAGTATTTAGTGAAATTTGACAACAGGCTTTTCATAGCATTTTTTATTTGCATTCTCTCTGCACAGACAGTGCTGCTGTCTTTTTATTATATCAAACAAGTGATGAATTTAGTGAAGTGAATGAAAGGGGATGAGAATTTAAAGAAAATGCAAAGTAAGTAGTAATTTTTAGTGGTATCTAGATGTGGCAAGCAGAGAGAAGGTGACATTTCAGTTGTTAAGCTTGGGGAATATAATCCCTTGATATTTTTATTTTCCTGTATGAAAATGAGAATTTCATGTTTTATTCAATATGTCTATAGACTCCAGAGTGGTGAATCACCACAGTTCACCCCGAAGAAACAACTGACAGAACTAGCCAAATTTAGAGAATACCAGAGGAAGTAAAGCTAAACAGATTAAAAAAAAAAAGAATCATAAGAAGAGGTAAAATGCTAATTAGAGCCAAAGTATAGGGTATTGTTTATTTCTTTTATCCCCCAATACTAGATACTTAATGCTGGTCCTGCATTGCAGACAGCACTATTTTAGCCAACATTCACATATTCACACCACACAATGTAAAGTTAATGCCCTGATACGGTAAAGACGGAATGCCAGCTAAGCGTTCTTGTCTGCCAATCCAGGTTCACAGCCTCCATTCTTGCCCTTTTCTGATATCCTTTATTTTCCTACTTTGCTCTCCCCTTTCCATGACACAATACGGGAGTCCACAAGTAAAATAATCTGGTAGGCAATCCCTCCTCCTCTCCCTCCATTCTCCAATACACTGTAGTGGAAATGGTGTTTGATATCTTCCAGCTCAAAACAATTCTCAAGGAATCCTCTGTCCTCTGCCAGTGAAGTACACATCAACATGCTTGGCGAAGGAGGGGAAACTGTATTCCTCACTCCCACTGAGTTTAGACAAACATTTCAGACATCTTTTCGGTTGTTCCAACTGGTGAAGAGTCAGGTAGTTCTGGCTCTAGCATCTATTACCCTTTACATCCCACAATGCACCAGCATGCTCTCCAGAGTGAAGAGTCACTGGCACCTAAATTTCAAATAGGTGCAAGGTTGGGAAACTCTAAGAAAAAGATTTGAGTCCCTAAGCATGATAGGGATGAAGCAGGAGGACCTTGCCAAACGTCTATCAGCAAATGCTTTTCTACACAGTTTTCACCATGATGTGTCAAATGAACTTGAACACTGAACAGTGTGTTGTTATAACAGTTAGTTCTCTACTAGTATGGATGGGCAACATGTGGTTCATTTTCAAGCTATTTGCAGAGTTGCGTCATCTTTTGTTCTGGACTATGAGTGATGGATTAACAAGAAGGAGAGACTTCTAATTTTGAACTTCCATAGTGGGTTGATGATTCTTTCTTTCTTTTTTTTTTTTTGGTTTTTGGTTTTTTGAGACAGGGTTTCTCTGTATTGTTTTGGAGGCTGTCCTGGAACTCGCTCTGTAGACCAGGCTGGCCTCGAACTCACAGAGATCTGCCTGCCTCTGCCTCCCGAGTGCCGGGATTAAAGGCGTGCACCACCAACACCTGGCTGGTTGCTGATTCTTAAGTAACCATACCTGTATTAGGTATTTCCCACCTGTGGTTCTCAGAGATGTTGCACAGTTTAAACAGAGTTAAATCTTGAATATATACATCACCACCATCAGCAGCTCCATGTCACCTTCATCAAAGTGTTTCCTCAACCATGGGATACACTAAGTACATGGTAGGTTGTGGAGACCGAAAGAGCAGATGGTCCCCGTGCATGGAATTAAGGTTATCCTTCAGAGCTGTTAGTAAGAACCGTAACATAATGAATACTGTTAGTCATCTGTGAAGCAACTGAGCAGATGGCCTAATCTTCTTAACTGGGTTGCAATCCTCCATAATCCAGACCCTACTGACCTATGTGTTCTCACTCTCTGATGAACATCTCTTTGACCTTGCCCCATGGTCTCTCTTGTCTTTTCTTTGCTTCTCATGTCCTTTGTCTTACCCTGGATGGCATTCCTCTCTTAATGTGTATAGTTCCTGTTCACTACCCGTGACAAACTTTTCACTACTTTCATCAGTAGTCTTTTCTATGCCTTATTCTGCATATTTCCAAAAGAACTTGCCAATCTGAAAGTATTGTCTATGATCTATGGTTCTATTCAGTGTAAACTTTTTCAGCAAGGGTGTTAGATATGCCTATAGCTGCATTTCTTTTTCATAATATAGAACCTTGAACTTAAGGTCACTTAACAAACAAGTACCGAATAAACAAATGCAGCAGTAAATCTGTGCAGAGGAGATATGGAGGGATAGTAAGATTCCCCCCCCACAAATATAGGTGTGTTCTTAGGGATACCTTGCCAAAATGAGAGTGGGGTACCCATAACTCTTTTCAAGGCCATGTCCCACTAGACTTCTACTTGGCTCCACCTCTTCAAATTTTGATCACCTCCCTGTAGCACTGTAACTTGAAGAGTAAGGCTTTAGTAACGGAACTTAAGAAGGTAGAGACACTGTGGTCAGGATGTAAAATGAATAATGAATGAATAAAGAAGGTGGAGATGCTTAAGACCCAAACTATACAAAGGAACAAGAAAAAAGTTTTTGTGCTTAACCGATGATATTTTGGAATTTATCTGTTATAGTAACAAATCCACCCTCCAATCCTTAGGGAGTCACACATTTGAAAATACAAAATCAGTGTTCTGTGTCTTCTGTTAGTCAACCAGTGACCTTGAGATTGAATAATCAAAGTCTGTGAATTTATGAGTGTTTCTTAGGCCTTACTTAGAAAAAGAGTTGTTAGCTTATAAGGACTCTAGTGCAGAGTCATGTCTCTGCTCCTAGCCCCTCTGTGATGAACTCCAGGCAGGGGCTCTATCACTTGAGAGTACATTCCTAGTTCCCTCTTTTCCTTTTATTTTGAAACAGCTATCTTGCTAGATTGTCCATGATGGTATTAAACGCACTCTGCAGTACAGAAAAACCTTGAACTTAAAAGCCTTCTACCTCAAGACTGCAGACAGATTCATGTCTATTGCCTGGCACAAAACTTAAGTCCAAATGGATCAAAGAACTCAACATAAATTCAGCCACACTGAACCTCTTAGAAGAGAAAGTGGGAGGTACCCTTGAATGAATTGGTATAGAAGACTGCTTCCTGAAAATAACACCAGTAGTACAGACAGTGAGGTCAACAATTAATAAATGGGACCTCCTGAAACTGAGAAGCTTCTGCAAGGTAAAAGACACAGTCAACAAGACAAAAAGGCAGTCCACAGAATGGGGAAAGATATTTACTAATCCCACATCTGACAGAAGGCTGATCTCCAAAATCTACAAATAACACAAGAAGCTAGTCTCTAAAACACCAAAGGATCCAATTAAAAAGTGGGATACAGAACTAAATAGAGAATTTTCAATACAGGAGTCTAAAATGACTGATAGACACTTAAGAAAGTGCTCAAGATTCCTAACCATCAGGAAAATGCAAATCAAAACAGCTCTGAGATACCATCTTACTCCTGTCAGAATGGCTAAAATAAAAAGCACCAATGACAGTTTATGCTGGAGCAGATGTGGAGAAAGGGGAACACTCCTCCACTGCTGGTGGGAGTGCCAACTCCTACAGCCTCTCTGGAAATCACTATGGAGACTCCTCAGGAAAATGGGAATCAGTTTAGCACAAGACCCGGCAATTCTACTCTTAGGCATATACTCAAAAGATTCACATTCATACAACAAGGACATCTGTTCCACTATGTTCATAGCAGCATTATTTGTAATAGCCATAACCTGGAAGCAACCTAGATGCCCCTCAACTGAAGAGTGGAGAGAGAAAATGTGGTATATTTACACAATGGAGTACTACTCAGCAGAAAAACACAATGGAATCTTGAAATTATGGAAGGCACTAGAAGAAACCATCCTGAGTAAGGTAACCCAGCCACAAAAAGACAATCATGGTATGTACTCACTCATATATGGATTTTAGACATGAATCATGGGAGTGCCTGTCTACAATCCCACTGCCAGAGAGTCTGGGAAACAGAACCTTCATCCAATGACTGATGGAAGCAGAAACAGACACCCACAGCTAAACACTGAACTGAACTCCTGTAACCCAGTGACTGAGAGGGATGACTGCTGAGCAAAGGGGTCAAGATTGGAAATGTGGTCTGATCAATTCCTGATGTACTGAGGCTATTTGAAAATTCTGGTAAAGAACAGAACACTGCTCTCTGAATATTGGGCTGGTGTTGGATTCAGTCCTAGTCTGTCCCATCTTCCTTTTGTGCATGAATGCCACCTAGTGGGGTGAGGTGGGAAGATGCCACAGAAAACTCACTCCCAGGTAAAGAATTTCAGAAAGGGATATTCAGGCTATTGTGTTAAACTGTCTCTTGGGAAACCCAGAATGTTCCGTAAAATGAATGGCCTTTGTTTAGGAAGGTCCTTTGAGGGATTGGCAGACAAGGGAGTAGTTATGTTACAGGGGACCCAGAGCACTGGATAAGTTTTCTTTCATTGGTTGCTGGTGGGATATAGTTGTTACTTGCCCAAAATGGTTAGAGACTTGTTTCAAGCAAAACTATAAGATTATGATGATAAACTCCAACTAACAATATAAGCAATAGTGGAGAGGCTACCTTGAATGCCCTTCCCTGATAATGAGATTGATGACTACCTTACATGCCATCCTAGAGCTGATTATTCAGTAGCTGATGGAAGCAGAAGCAGACACTCACAGATAAACACTGAGCCAAACTCCTGGAATCCATTTGCAGAGAGGGGGGACTGATGAGCAAAGGGGTCAAGACCAGGTAGTGAAACCCACAGAAACAGCTGATCTGAACAAGAGGGAGCTCATGGACCCTAGACTGATGGCTGGGAAAACAGCATAGGAGGATCGAGACCTCCCTGAATATGGGTGTCAATTAGGAGGCCTGGGCAATCTCTGGGGCCTCTGGTAGTGGATCAGTATTTATCCCTAGTATACGAATGGACTTTGAGAGCCCATTCCCCATAGAGGGATACTTTCTCAGCCTAGAAACATGGGGGAGGACCTAGGCCCTGCTCCATATGATGTGACAGACTTTGAAGATCCCCCATGGAAGGCCTCATCCTCCCTGGGGAGCAGAAAGGGGATGGCAAAGGGGTTGGTGGGGGGGCAGGGGAGGAGGGGAGGGAGAGGGAACTGAGATTGACATGTAAAACAAGCTTGTTTTTAATTTAAAATTTAAAAATCACAAAAAAGAAAAAAAAGAGTATTATGATAATGTAGGTGGTCTCTTTGTAAAACCAGAGCCTGAAAAGCCCATTTTCTTCCGAGGGACTGGAGAACATTCCACTTTTATATCCCCTTGTTTGCCCGCATCACCAACTGTATCCCCTGTGCTCCCAGACCATCTGTGGTCCTTTTGGCCAGAGCCTGTATTAAACCTACCTCAGCAGATGCTTCACCAGGACCAGGGTCCACCTGAAAGGTACCCCATTCCTAGAAGTCACCTCCTCCACAGAATTATTTGAGACTTGAGAGACTCTCCTGGCTGGATCCTACCGCTGTCTGGGGGAGGGGCAGCCTCCAGCAGCACAGGGATATGACAGAAATCCAAAGAGTCATCAAGGCTAAAGTTTTCTAATGGGGGGGGGTTAGGGAAAAAGGCACTCACAAACTCTCTTGATGATTTCCTTTTTTATTCTCTTGTCTCTTTATCCCCCCACCCTGTCATCTCATGTTTTTGTCACAGCTTTTTAAAAAAATTTTATTACATTTAAAAAAAAATAGAAACAAGCTTGGTTCACATGTCAATCCCAGCTCCCTCTTCCTCCCCTCCTCCCGCACAGAACCTTCATCCCCATCTTCAAGTGTCTTTGGTATGGGAAGGTACTCTGTAGGCCACCAAAAGAGAAATGTAAACACCAACCCAGTCACAAAACCTTTGACATACAATCTTTCATGCCTTCCAAATATTCAAGGGCGATAGCCGCACAAAATATGTGGGAATAGCCAACTAATGTCTACTTTGACTTAAGACTTACTCTGTGAGATTGAGCCCATACCCATAACTGCTTGGGTAACCAAGAGCCAGAGTCCAGATAGCCTGGAAATCTATGTTAAAACCAAATACTAATGGTCTGAAAAACAAAAAGTAGTGAGAAAATACTCATAGATCGGTGCCTTATTCAGATAACTTCAGAGAAGGAAGCTTTCTTCTGTAGCAGATGGGAACAGATACAGAGACCCACAGTCAGACATCACACGAGAGAGAGAGAGAGAGAGAGAGAGAGAGAGAGAGAGAGAGAGAGAGAGAGAGAGAGAGAGAGAGAGAGAGAGAGAGAGAGAGAAGGGGTGTCTCCATTAACTCTCACCTCTCAGACTTCAGGAAACCCCATGGAAGAGGTGGGCAGAGTGAAAGAACCAGAGGAGATGGAGCACACCAGGAGGATGAGACCCTCTAAATCAGCATGAGCAAAGCTCACATGAAGTTACAGACTGAAGCAGCAAGCCCAAGACTGCCATGGGTCTGCACCAGGCCCTCTGCTTATGTAGTGTGACTTTCAGTTTCATATAGGACTCTTGAGTGTACGAGCAAACGTATCTCTGACTCTAGTGCCTTTCCCCAGACCCTTTTCCTTCTGCTGGTTTGCATCATCCTGCTTCGATGTAGTGGTTCGTTTATCTTATTATACTTTATTTTGTCACATATTGTTGTTGTCTCTTAAAAACCTGTTCTTTTCTAATGAGATGCAGAAAGGGAGTAGAACTGAAGGTGGGGAGGAACTGGGAGGCATAAAAGGAGGGGAAATGGTAATCGGGATAAATTGTGTGGGAAAATAATCTTTTTAATAGAAGGGAGAAAAAAAGAAACAAAACATTTCCTAAAATATGTCTTCTGAGATCACTTTCTTTTTTCTATGGAAACAGGCATATTTGCATTTCTTTTATAGTTTTGATGTTTGGATTAGCATAGTTTATATTGCATTTATAGAAATATTTTTACATAGGACTATCATATTTGGCTTCTATTATGTAATATATACATAATTACCATCATTTCATCAGAATCCAAATTTTAGGGTAAAACTGAATAATAAGATTTTAGTCAAACCATGTTTATGTTAAATTTAACTGTATTTTTTCATATGGAGAGTGTGTCTTCTGTTTTTGCAGAATATTTGAGGTTCACTTTCTTTTAATTTTTTTTGTATAATTAAATTTTTTTACGTGTGTTTGTGTTTTGCCTGCATGTACTGTCAGGGCCTGTAGAAATGGCTCTGTTTCATCATGACTTAAGATCAGAGAGTTCGAGGCCATTATTGCTCTTCCAAAGTGAAACAAAAGATGTCTGGCCTACAATGTAAAATCACAGGATACTTGGCCTGAGGTGTAGTCACTGCATGTGCTGCCCAAACAACAGAATACGTAACTCAGGATATTGTTACATGATGTTTCTGTACGGAAGAGCAATTACTCTGTTCTTTGTATCTTGGCAATGAAGTCTTTTGCCTTCTTTCCCTCTTATGATGGGGTTATAAAAAGACTTGGAAAAATAAACATGGAAGTTCAGTATTCACTGAATGCCCTCCAGACTCTATCTCCTGTCTCTTGTCTAATTCCTTTCCTGAATCCACACTCCTCCTTCCAAGCATGGACCAGACAGACTAGCCAGTGGGATGGGACAGAAAACTTCAAAAGTGGGTTACTACAATGTATGAATCTGTGAAGTTGGCATATCCACTGAGGTTGGAGTTACAGACAGGTGTGAGATGCATTGTGGGTGCTGGGAATTGAACCTAGGTCCTCTGGGAGAGCAGTCAGTGCTCTTACCTGTTGAGCTATCTCCCCAGCCCCTGAGATCACTTTCAAAGGTTAAAAAATAAAGATGTGACTTGTTATTTTAAAACGTAAAAGAATCACACTGAAATCTTTTAGTACTTTGTACACAAAAAGGTACATTTTGGAGATGATTTCTTCATTAACTTGACATTATCATCTACACTTTAAAAATTATTTATTTATATTTTATGTACATTGATGTTTTGCTTGCATATATGTCTGTGTGAGGGTATTGGATCCCCTGGAACAGGAGTTACAGACAGTTGTGAGCTGCCATGTGGGTGTGGGTGCTAGGAATTGAACCCAGGTCCTTTGGAAGAGCAGCCAGTGCTCTTAACCGCTGAGCCATCTCTCCAGCCCCCATCATCTGCACTTTAAAAACATGTGACAACTTCAAAATTGTATCCCATTAATGGGTGCAATGATTATTTCTCAATAAAAATGGCTGTTAAAGGTGGGCTTGGTGGCACATGCCTATAATCCCAGCACTCTGGAGTAGGAGGTCAGGAGTTTTCTGCTACACCGAGAGTTTGAAGTCAGCCTGGACTATATAAGATCCTGTCTCAAAAAATCCAACCAACCAAGCAACCAAACAATGCAAGTTTTTACCAAGAATACTGTATAACGATGGACTCTCAGTCTCCAGCCTTGACTTTCTGGCACTTTCATTAGAAGTACAACCGAACTCATAGCAACTAGGAATTCAGAGCAAGAGTACCCTGGGCCTCTTTACTGCATCATGATCTCACAGCCACAGGGCACTGCCATCCTCCTGGCTAGAAAGCCAGCAATGCTATCTACAAGACAACCCAGGCTCTACCCACTGCTGCAACCAGTATCAGACTTCTGTCTACAGGTTTCTTCTGCACTGGCAGGTGATGACGGTACTGCCTGGGTCATGATGTTCCTAGTGCCCCAAGCAGTGGACAAAAGACGGAGGATCTGAGGAATTTTCCAGAGGAAGAGGTAAAGTAGCCTCAATGAAAAATGTTCCTGTTTCCTTTGGATTTAAACACATTGTAGTAAATACTTTGTGCAGTATGAAATCCGTGCTATTTAGGGAGCTATCCAGCCCTTCATCTACTAATCTATTAATTGTTTTTAAAGAGTCCTATGAAAAACAAGAAGTGTCCCTAGGTCTCCATGATATAGTCCTCAACTCTGACTTATAATATGGGTGATTATTTTCATAGGAACATCTTGAATTTCTTCAACAACATTCTCTTTGTTTATGCTCAGTGGAACTAATGTGAAGTGTTCCCTTTTTACGTATTAATTCAATTGCAGGGCTAGAGGCTTAGTTTTGTCGTGTGGAGAGAGGGAGGAAGAAGAGTAGAGGGGGAGATGGGGGAACAGAGTGAGCAGCAGAGGGAGGCAAAGGAGGAGAATGACGAGGAGGGGGAGGGGAAGTGGGGGAGAGTAGAGGCAATCCAAGGGATTCAGGGGAGGAGGTGGAAGACAAGATGATCTGGAGTTAGAGATGGAATGCATTGGGCAGATGTGAGAGAGGAGAGATGGGAATAGATGATTAGGTAGAGAGAAATAAGAGATGGAGGAGGGAGAGAGAGGAGGGGAAGATGAGAAACCAAATCAGCATTGACAGTAGAAAAGGATAGGAAACCGCAGCAGCAGAACGAATCTAGCTGTTCAGAGACGGAAGAGTGGGAAGAAGAGGGAGGAGGGGAGAGATGTCAGAATAAGGAGGAGACAGAGGCTGGGACTGGATCCCAGGTCTGCAAGGTCTTTCGAGTGAGCTAGGTTTATCAACCGTTTTTCTGACAGGAGGAACATGGTCCAGCCTGTGGGTGTCCTCTTGGTTTCGAGCTGCCTGTTTCACACTCTGTTCAGTGTTCTAGATGAAGGTGAGGCATGGAGTGAGTGTGGTTGGGGGTGAGTTTTTGATGAAGTTGCTGCACACATCAGGACTATATGTAACAACTTCTGAGGTGTCCTGTAGGGGAGAGGCCACCCTTATTTTGTGTCTTAATGAATGAAAGGGTAAGTTCTCTGTCATCCAGTTTTTCTTAAGTGTAGAAAATATGATCTGCCAAAAAAGACTCAAAACTAGCAAGATTAAACTAACAAGCAGAAAGACAGAGGTCATACCACATCTTCGTTTTGATATGTTTTCATTGCCTACAGAAGGAGAAACTTACTTTTTGTAAAGGCTATTTTCTTTCTTAATTAAAGTTATGTTGTCTTGGGTTAACTCTGAATTGGCTATTTATGGAGGGACTTCCTTCTGGTTCATGTCTTAGTGTTGTGAGGATTATGTAGAGTGATGCCTACTGCTTTTTATGGAGTGACTGAAAGCGCATACTCATTTAATAACCCCTCGACATGTTTTAAAATAATGAAAAGCCTGAATGGATAAGTGTTTTAAAATGAAAGAGAAAGAAGAGATTCTTCTCGTATGGCCACTTTTGTATCAACCGGAATTCCTATTTTATGATCATTGAAAGATAACACTTTTTGCCTTAGCTGTATGTCTTTATTTTGAAAATCTAAATACCATTTATTTATTTGTGTATGTGCATGCACTCTTGCCTGTCACGGTATGCATGTGTAAGTCAAAGGACAACTTGCAGGAGTCTGTTTCCATTCCCGCTCCACCATATGGATCCCAGGGATCAAATCCAGGTCATCAGGCTTTGGTGGTAAGCACTTTTCTCCCCTGATCCATCCTGCTGGCCCAGGTCTCTCTTTTAACATGTACACTTTATACAGTACACATACAGGAAACTGATAAGATGCTCCTAAGACCCCTCCACTTTCAGTGTCTGTCCTCTGAAGGCATGGACATCTTATCACTCCATGTATTATTACTATCATTGCTGCTATGTAGAGTGAGACCCCATGGATGCTGGGCATGTTAGCCTGTGAGTAGAATGATTCAGGGATGCTTTGGTTTGGTTATCCAACCGCTGCTTATTCATGACCCTTCTTTAGACAGCTCATGTTCATTTGTTTCCTAGAGTTACAAGGGGCCCCATCAATGCCCCCCTTTTTACTGTCACAGATAAGCATTCTTGCCTCCATGCATATACATGTGCCATGTACATGCCTGGTGGCCTTGAAGGGTGGAAATGATATCCTGGAACTGGAACAGATGGTTGTGAGTTGACATGTGTCTCCTGAGAACTGAGCTCAAGTCTTCTCTCTGCAAGATCAGCAAGTACTCTTCACCACTGAGACACCTCTGCAGTTATCACTCCAATTTTGTCTTATATTTTTTGTGGGGGTGAGGATAGCGTATCATGACACCAACACAGAGACAACTTGTGAGAGTTGAGTCTCTCCTTCCATTGTGTGGGTGCTAGGGACCTAAGTCAGGTCCTCATACCTATCTTGGCAGTAAGTATCTTTACCTGCCCAATGCCTGTAGGGCTTTTGTCTGAGCCCCTGAAGTACATACTGAAGCCTTGTGATGCTGACTGTAGTCAGCGTGGGCTGTGATGATCATGTTACCACCATAGCCAGTCTGAAGATGATAGAATTTGATCAGAAGTTGGAGGCATTGTGGTTTTTCCGAAATTTTCACATAATGAAAATGATCAAATTTTAGCCTTTTGGCAGAGATAGCCTGGTAGGCTTTGGGGTGAAAAAATTACATGTCACAGATACCTTCAGTCAATGATTGAACAGGCACGTGGGGAGACGTGGGAAGGTAGAAGACACAGGTCTTGAGCAGTACGTGCTGAAACCGTTTGTGATCATGGCCTGGAGAAGGAGAAGCGGTTGAGTTGGAAACATTTCACAGAAGGCTGGTTTGAGTGATCTTATTCCAGGCTTGAAATTATTATTATTTTGGGAACAAAATATAGAACCAAAAGTTGGCAAATAGTAACCTCTCTTGCTTTCTTTTTCTTCCATTTTCATTTAAAATTTTTCTTTATTCTTTTTTTTTGTGTTTTTTTCAAGACAGAGTTTCTCTGTATTGTTTTGGAGCCTGTCCTGGAACTCGCTCGGTAGACCAGGCTTGGTCTCGAACTCACAGAGATTCACCTGCCTCTGCCTCCTGAGTGCTGGGATTAGAGGCGTGCACCACCACCGCCTGGCAATTTTTTCTTTATTCTTAAGAATTTTATACATATGTATATGCAATAAAATATGATTATATATCCTTATTCCCCTGTTCAATTTCCCCCAACATGTCCCATCTCCAACCTTTAAAAAAAATAACCCATTAAGTCTAGTTAATTGAACCCATGCGTGCATGGCATGGGTGTGGGCCATTCACTGAGGCATGGGAATCCTATCAGTAGCCACACCTTCAAAAAACTATGATGCTCTTTCCCTGAAGCCTTTGAATGCCAATAGCTCCCCATTAAGGCATGGGCTGGAGAGCTGGAACATTGGCTTAATGATCTTGTGCAAGATAATCACAGCTGCCATGGATCCATGAGTGTGACAGCTGTGTCCAAAGGGCAGAATTTCACAATACTTCTCCCCACACTTGGGCTCTTACACTTTTTATGCTTCCTTTTCTGCAACATTCCCTAAGCCCTGGGGAGAGGGGCTTGATAGGAATGTCCCATTTAGGGCAGAACACTCCATATCCTATCTTTTCTTGTTTCCTATGTTTATGTTATGGGGAACACCCCAGAAATTACTTTTCCTGAAAGACATTTCTCTTTTTTATTTCTGTCACTTTGGATGCCTTATAGTGGAGTTGGTTGGTAGGTAATGTGTCACAAGTGGAGGTTATGTTATATATATATATATATATATATATATATATATATATATATATTTTGTGTTACTTTGTCATGTTTTGGATGCATGTTGCAGTGGGTTGGATTTTCACTTCCTTTTCTCCCAAGCCTATTGGGATGTTCTGTTTTCTGTGACTCTTATTAGAGGAATATTCGCATGCAGTTCAGCTTGGAGGCTGGTGAAACACAGTGGTGATTATCAAATGGATTACTGAAGCCATCCCGTGTTTTGGCTATGTGCCAACAGGACCAAGGGTGAGGCTAGACACTCAGCACCCAAGGTGACTGGGTGGAGTCAAAACCCCAGTCAGCCCTTGGCTTCTAAGAATCTGCTGGAGTCAGAATACCAACTTCAGATCCAGTAAAGTGGGCTGTGGTTATAGCCATGGGCCCAGAAAAAACTCTGGGGCCTCAGCTGTATAGAGTCCAGATGCTGCAGCAACAATTGGAACTTTAGGAATGGGAAGGCAACTCACACAATGACCTGAGAGACCAAAGCTCCATTCTTTTTTTTTTTAGCATAATATTATTTGTTTATTATTTGGAAATTTCACAAGATTCACCGTGATCACATTCATTTCCCAGTCAACTCCACCCACACCCTTGTTACATCCCTCAATACCAAAGGGGAAGGAGGAGGAGGAGGAGGAGGAGGAGGAGGGGGAGGAGAAGAAGAAGATCAAGTTCAATTTGTGTTGCCAGTATAATCACTGGAGCATGGTCAAACCCCTAGTGGCCATCCTCTTAAAGAAAACTGTGTCCTTCTTCACCCCAACCCCCACCAGAAGCCATCAACTGTGAAGAGTTACACTTCAGCATCCCTATCCTAGTTTTTACGAGCTCTCTTCAACGATTTCCTGTCTAGACTGTCTTTGCAAGGACGAGTAGGGAAGAGAGGTTGCCACAGAAGCCTTCTATGTCTCTCATTTTCAACTGTGAGTCTTCGGCCTTTAATGCCACTACAACAACAACAAAAAACTTCCTTGCCCTTTATAGTTAGCAGCAGAATGTTTAATAGACTTCCACATGGTTTCTGGTTACAGCACAGGCCATGAACATCAACATTAATTCAGGGGACAGCATAAACCATGGATATCCCCATGGCTTCAGTGATAACAGGGGCCACAAACATCAACATGGTCCCCAGCTACTGCAGGGTCATGAATACCAGCATAATCCCTGGTGGTATCGTGGACCATAGATATCAATATGGTTTCAGGTGGCAGCACAGCCCACGGAAATCAACATAGCTTCAGGCAGCAGCATGGACCACAAACATCCACATGGCCTTTGGTGGTAACATGACCCGTGGACATCAACATGGCCCCTGGTCCAACCAGGGCAAAGGACACCAACAGGGTCCTCAGCAGCAGCATGGACCATGGATGATAACATGGCCTCAGGTGGCAGCTCAGGCCACACACACATCAAGATGGCTTCCAGCAGCAATGCGGACTAGGGACATCAACAGCCCTCAGCCACAACACAGACTACCGACATCATCACAGCATCAGGTCCCTGGCACCAAAGCTCCATTTTTTTATGGGACCCTGGGTACTGGAGCCAAAGATAAGTTCTGTAGTGACCTTTGAGACTCTTGGACTAGAGTCCCAGTTACAAGGGTACTTTCTTACCCTGTATAAACAATGATCTTCAAATTTTTCACAGCAATTGAACTTGGTGTGATATTTTTGCTTCTTTCATTTTAAGCGTTAAGTTTAGTAAAATAATTATTTGTTCCCATTTGTGTCTTTCAGATTATTATCCACCAACCATGGGTGAGTTTGTTTCAAAAACTTTTATTAGAAGTTGTAAAAAATGTGACAGATAGTGTCATTGGATGTTCCATTTTTTTTTTTGGTTTTATGAGACAGGGTTTCTCTGTATTGTTTTGGAGGCTGTTGGTCCAGCCCAGCCTCGAACTCACAGAGATCCGCCTGCCTCTGCCTCCCGAGTGCTGGGATTAAAGGCGTGTGCCACCACCGCCCGGCTGGATATTCCATATTTTTTAATGATGAAATATTACTTTTTGTGTGTATACAAAGCAAAGGAAGTTCCTTTAAAAATAGTTAAGGATTTTGTGTGGCTTGAGCATGCATGGACTCTGTACATGCTGCCACAGTTGCTGTGAATTCAAATGTTCAGCTGTCCTGTTCCATTCCCTCATTCACAATGCCCCTGAGCCTGGGAGGATGGAGTGTGGTACAGATCTCCCATGTAAAGCTGAACATCCCACAGTGTCTTGTCCTCTGTGTGTTGACCAGTGTGGGCGTCTATTAAATGCCATCTGCTCCATACAGAAGTTTCTTTGAGGAGGCTAGAGTTCTGCACTAATTTATGGGTATAATGATAAATTATTAGGAGTGGTGGGCAGGAATTCCCACCCCTCACCAAGGAACTATTGCTACTTGATAGCTTCTGGGAGAAGAAGACTTAGTTGTCTTTAAAGGCGTGGACTCAGGTAGGTCAATCACACTCCGATAGATGGCCACACACCCAGTCACCTATAATATATAGGGAAAGACTTGGGTAGGAATGGAATGGGGTGTGGATTTGGGAGGAGCTTCTATAGGGAGTGAATATGATCAAAAGATAATGTATGAAATTAATAAAATGTTAAAAAATTAAAAAGAATGATAACTTTTATATTTACATTTAAATTAGAAACAAGGTTGCTTCACATGTCAATCCCAGCTCCCTCTCCCTACCCATCTCCCACGTCCTCCCACCAAAGCCTGCTCCGTTCCCCAGGGAGGGTGAGGCCCTCCATGGGGGATATCCAGAGTCTGTCATTTTGTTCAGGGAAGGGCCTAGGCCCTCCCCCAAGAGTCCAGGCTGAGAAAACATCCCTCATTGAGGGATAGGCACTCAAAGTCCATTTGTATGACAGGGATAAATACTGATCTACTTCCCAAGGCTCCATATATTGCCGAGGCCTCCTCACTGACACCCACATTCAGGGAGTCTGGGTCAGTTTCATGCTGGATTCCCAGCCATCAGTCTGGGGTTCAAGAGCTTCCCCTTGTTCAGGTCAGCTGTTTCTGTGGGTTAAACAAACCAAGTCTTGACCCCATTTGCTCATCATTCCTGAATAATAACTTCTAAGAACAATACTTTTAAGTGATTCAGTGGGTCATTATGGACATGTCAGACTGTTATTTTCTTTCCTCAAAGACTGAACACTTCAGAAAATAATGAAACATAACTTTTCTCTGTCTGTTCATATGGCTGTTTTTGGTAATAGCTGAACATACTCTAAAGCACGTTTTTCTTTAAAATACCCTTACTGATTGATATTTTAATTGATTATTTTCACAAAGAGCTATTTTACTTTGAATTGCGCATCTGTGTGTGTGTCTGCTGGTACCCACAGGGCCTTGGTCTGGTCTTACATGTTTTTGTGGCTGTTACAGTCTTTCTGCCCCTCTTCCATGATGTTCTCTGAGTTGCAGGGGCAGGGTGTATGGTACAGGTTAGGGTGGGAACTTACTCTCTGCACTTTGATCAGTTATTTTATTTTGATCAGTTTATTTTATTTTATTTTTTTTGGTTTTTCGAGACAGGGTTTCTCTGTGGCTTTGGAGGCTGTCCTGGAACTCACTTTGTAGACCAGGCTGGCCTCGAACTCACAGAGATCCACCTGCCTCTGCCTCCCGGGTGCTGGGATTAAAGGCGTGCGCCACCAACGCCTGGCTCTTTTTTTTTCTTTTTTTTTCTTCTTTTTTATTTTTGAGTCAGCTTTGTAGACCAGGCTGGCCTCGAGCTCACAGAGATTCACCTGCTGTTGCCTCTCCAGTGCTGGAACTAAAGGTGTGTGCCACCACCATCTGGCTATGAATGGCATTCTTAATTGGAGTGCTATTCCAACTAATGGTAGGAACACAGGACTATCTATTGCCAACAAAACTAATTAACTTGACTGGAGAGGGGACTTCTAACATATTCGATATTATCAAAGAGAATTAACCTATAAGCCTATATAAAGTTATTTGACTTTGTAAAGCTGGCAGAAATGATTAGAATCTGGCTTTGTGGTTGATATAAGATAAATATATTATAAATACATTTTCTGGTTAATTCATGTTAAGAGTCTATCAGACACTTCTAAGAGTGGAAGTAGTCTCCTTTACATCGATAATGAAATATACTTCGCAATTAAGTCATTAAGAAATGTACAGGATTAGGAGAGAGCCTGCCTAGAATACCCCAGTGAGGGGCTAAGGTGTGACTCAATGGTAGGGCCCCTGCCTAGAGTTCCCCAGTAAGGGGCTGGGAGCATGGTTCATTGCTTGCCCAGTGTGCACAAGGCTCTGGGTTCAATCCTAGAATGAAAAAATATGTAGGCTTTCAATAAAGTAAATCATTTCAGGTGGATAAAACTAGGTCTGAAAAAAGGTGTGTGATACTCTTGACATAACTTCATGCCAATGTTGCTTTTCTTCAGACTAACATAGAGCTATTAATGTCATTTGCTGGAAGCATCTGTCTTAAAGCCTAATACTGAAATGAACTTTACTTAAATTTTTATTTCCCAGATTCTATCATTAGACAGTCAGAGATAGAAGGTAAGTTGATCAGAAAATTTTCATTATTAATGTATGTTCTTTCACTTAAATTCTTTTATTCATCATTTTTTATTTATCTTACATACCAACCATAGTTTTCTCTCCCTCCTCTCCTCATGTTCCCTCCCCTCACCTCCCTTCTACGCCCCCCCCCCATCTACTCCTCCTCTGTCTCCATTCATAAGGGCTACGGCCTCCCATGGGAATCAGCAAAGCATGGCATATCAAGTTGAGCCAGGACCAAGCCCCCCCCCCCCCCGCCTCTGCCTCCCCCATCAAGGCTGAACAAGGCATACCACCATGGGGAATAGGTTCCAAAGAGCCAGCTCACAAATCAGGCACAGGTCTGCAGGTTCTGGTCCCACTGCCAGGGGTCCCACAAAGGATCAAGTTACACAATTGTCACCTACATGTGGAGGGCCTAAGTCAGTCCCATGCCACTCCCTAGCTGTTCATCCAGAGTCTGTGAGCTCCCACAAGCTCAGGTCAGCTGTCTCTGTGAGTGTCCCTGTCATGATCTTGACCACCACCCCTTGCTTATACAATCCCTCCATATTCTTCAGCTGGATCCCAGAGCTCAGCCCAGTGTTTGGCTGTGGATCTCTGCATCTGCTTCCATCGCCTACTGGATGAAGGTTCTATGATGACAATTGGGGTAGTCACCAATCTGATTACAGGGGGGAGGCCAGTTCAGGCACCCTCTCCACTATTGCTAGGCGTCTCAGCTGGGGCCATCCTTGTGGATTCCTAGGAGTTCCCCTGGCACCAGGTTTCTCCCTCACCCCATAATGGCCCCGTCTATCAAGATATTTCTTCAATTACTCTCCCCCCTCCATCCCGCCCCCAACTTTACCATCACGATCCCCCATTCTCTTAAATTTTTTATCTTTATTTTTGCTTTATGTGCATGGGTGTTTTGCTTGTTTGTATGGCTGTTCACCATATGTATGCCTAGCGCACGAGGAAGCCATAAGAGGGCAAATCCCCTGGAACTGAAGTTACAAATGATGGTGAGCCACTATGTGGGTCCTGGTAACCGAACCCAGGTCCTGTGGATGAGTGTCCAGTGCTCTTAACCACCAAGCCATTGTGTTCTCTTCTGAAATGGGAACATTAGTGATTTTGCTTCTGGTATTTTCTTCCCTCCTTTTTTCACACAACATTGCACGTGACTCATAAACAGAAATGAACATGAAATATGCCATCATAAATTCTTACCAGCACTAAAAATTTATACTTTAAAATTTCTCCTATTCTAATAGAGAATCACAGTTTTCAAAATTTATATAGAAAACCAACCAGTAACAATTTGGGATATTGTGAACAAAACAGCACTGAGACAGAAAAAATATTTTATAATCAGCTGTCTAACCATGATATAAATATTTCAATATAAAAAGACGGCATTGACCTAGACAGAGTGAAATAGGTAGTATTTTTTAAGTTTGTGGAATCAGGAATTGCCCATTTTTTCACAATGGCATTCACAGTTCTAGTAGTGATTTTGATTTCAGAGGTCAGAGATTCTGGGAAAAACTCATTTTTTTTAAAAGAGTTTCTTTCAGTTTTTGGTTATATATGTGCCTGTGTCTGTATTTCGGTGTGTTCATGTGAGTGCAGGTGCCTGTGGAGGCCAGAAATATAGGTCGTCCTCTGGATTCTGAGTTATAGGAATTGTGAGTTGCCACACTGGGGTGTGGTGATATATTATTTATGATTTAATAAAGATTGCCTGAAGTATCATAAAGCAAAATCAGCCACACTAGTTGGCTGTAGAAATGAGGCAGTGGTGGGACACACATTTAATCCCAGGACTCAGGAGACAGGCAGATGTATCTCTTTGAGTTCACGACTACCCAGACCTACACAAGAGTGAAGAATAACAGAACTCATGCCTTTGATCCCAGCACTTGGGATAACACACCTTTAATCCCAGCACTAAGGAGATGCAGACAGGAGTGATATGGCTGGGTGGAGAAAGGAATATAAGCGAGAGGAGACAGGAATTCAGAGCTGTTGCCTCTGAGGATTCGTGGAGACAGGATTGCCATCTCAACTTGGTATAGTTAAGATCTATTGACTTGACTGCTTTGCTTCAGGAAATCTTTATTAAATCATAAATAATTTGTCACCACATTGGGGTACTGGGAACTGGACTTGAACCCTCTTAACTATTGAGTCATCTCTTCAGCCATGGAAGAACTCACTTAGATTTCTAAAAATAGAATAGTTCTTATTTATTTATTTATTTGTTAAAATATGTTTTTCAAAATATAAAAAATTGAAATCTAATACATTTAAAGGAAGGGGGAATGTGATGTAATTCTATTTTAATTAAAACCTGTTATGTATAATAGTTTATGTTTATTCTCCAGCAATTTACATGTGTGTAAACAATGTATTTTGATCATATCCTTCTCTGACACGCTGTTACAATCCCCTAAAGTCCCTAACATCCCTTTCCTCCTTTCATGTCCTCTCTATTTTTTTCTTTTTTGGTAAGGCACTGAGTCCAATTTTGTGATGCATGTTGGAATGTCCATGCTATGTCTAGAAGATAGTATATCATAGCTCTCCTGCCCATCCTCCTGACCTTACATTCTTCCTACCCCTGTTCTGAGAAGTTCCCTGAGCCTTGTGTGTATGTGTGTGTGGAATGTTGATATAAATTTCTCATTTAGGCCAGACATTAATTTAAAAAAATGCTACTAAAATGCTCAGGGACAGATAAAGTTTTTTTGCTTCCTTTTAGATGGTGAATGTGTCTTTCCGTTCTGGTACAGACATGAAATATTCTATGACTGTGTCAATTTCAATGCAAAACACAAGTGGTGTTCTTTGAACAAGACTTTTCAAGGTTACTGGAAGTACTGTTCTCTCTCAGGTAAGAGTCTTGACTATAGATTCCGCAGATGGGAGGGTCATCCTTTGTCTTGGGGACCATTTGGTATGACAGGCAAGAACTCAGAATCCAGGGAATATTCTGAAGTGAAAATAAGAGATAGACAACTTCTTTGTTGCTGTTGTGTGTGAGTGCATATGTTGTATGTGTGAGAATGCGTGGGTGTGTATGTGTGAGTGTGTGAGTGAGTGAGGGGCACCAGAGGTCAATGCTGCGTATCTCCTTCTATTACCCTCTACTTTACTATTATTTATTAAGCCTGGAGCTTGCTAATTTGGTGAGACTACTTGGTCAGAAAGCCCAGGGGATCTGTCTTTCTCTACCTCCACAGTGTTGAGATTAGAGGCATGTAATGCTAAACCTGACTTTCTTTTTTTGGGGGGGTCTTAGGGTCTTCCTGTTGGCATAGTGAGGACTTCATACACCTAGTTGTCTTTTTAGTCCCCGAGATGCATGATTTCTGGCAGCAGTAAAATCACATATAATCAAACATGGGTTAGAGGTGTTTTGACTCCATCATCTTTATAAGGAAACTACTAGGAGCACATGAAAGGAGAAGGGGATTGCAGGGTAGTACCAATTTAATTTTCATAAGCTATTGGTGGACTAAGGAAGAGGATATTGTGCAGAAGTGTGAGAACTCTGTGTGTGTGTGTGTGTGTGTGTGAGTATGTGTATGTTTGTATGTATGCATATATGTGTTGCAAAGAAGAAAGTGTTCCTCTTCCCAATGCGTCTTTCTCTTACAGACTATGCTCAGTGTTCCTTTCCCTTTTGGTTCAGAAACATGATCTACTGGGATTGCACAGAGGATGGAGAGGTGTTTGGAAAAAAGTGGTGTTCACTCACGCCAAATTTCAACAAAGACCAGACTTGGAAATATTGTAAATAATGGTGAGACTTACTAGATGAGGATGAGGAGGAGGAAGAGGAGGAGGAGAATTGTGGGGAGGAAGAGAAGGAAGGAAAATACTGATTTTTCTTGAGGAGGACTTTCCCCCTTTCTTTTGGTCAGGAGAGGAAGAGATGGAGTCTTCATTACAAGTTTTTGTATAAATTTAAATTTTCTTTTTCTAGGATGTGAGTTGAAGATGCTCTGACTGTTGAAGACTTGGGGGTTAGATGATGGATTATGGCATTTTATGGAGAATTATTGTTTAGCTCCCATATTTTATTTGCTATGTGTATAAAAGGAAGCCCTTAAAAATACCATGTCAGGTGAAAGCATCCTGCCAATCTAATTTCTTTAGATATCACAGTCACACTACTCAGATGTGTTGATAATAGGGAAGTAAGGGGAATATGAAAACCTCATAACTTCTCCTTGATTTTGCTTTGAAGAAGAAGATGGTCCAAGTAAGTCAATTAGGAGTTCACTGCGAAGAAAAAACAATTTCTGAGAACATAGTTTTTGCTCTGTGCCGTGTCCACTTTGCTTTATATCTGCACCAACTCATTTCATGATCCACCCTTCCTCTTCCTAGCACCATTTGTATCCCGCAGTGAAGACTACCCAGCAAATGCCTCATCTTTTCACCCAAAAGAAGAACAGCAGACCCGAAACCTACCCTAATGGGTGAGAAGGATTTTGGTATGGAAACACCACAGCAACATGAAACAGCTTTGGAATACTCTACTGAGTAGCAAACACTTCCAAAATTGTCCAAAAGGGGAAGTCAACTGAGCAGAATTCAATGGTTTTCTAATAGAAGATAGCGAGGAATCATCAATACTAGACAGTAGGAGCTGTATCTTGCACTGTGTGAATTGGTGGGTGTTATACCTATCTCCTGTTTCATCTAGAACATAAAAGAGCTTGTGCAAACCTTAACCACTGTGGGCTTGGTGCTATAGGTACTAAGATGATGGGAAGAGCTCTAGTGAGCTTGTCAGCAGGGTCACATGAAACCTGGTTAGTTGGGGGTTTGGCAGGATGTGGTGCTCCATACTCAGAGATCCCCATCTTGGAACCCAGATAGCAATCTTTATGCCTATCTGGACCTTGGCTCTTTTTGGGTACCAGGTAATTTCAAAAGACATTGGCACCCATTTAGTTCCTGAAAGGAGAAAGCTACAAATCTGAGTCTTAGAGGTCTGTGTCTATGTCCTTTCTTATTCAGACAGCAAAGTCAGCAGTTCTTGGGCACTGGAAAGGTGTCTGGGCTAGAGCTGGACATGAGTTAGTATAAGAACATAGTACAAAAATGGAAGCCTGGGTTTCCATTACCAAACTTTTTATATCTTAAATAGGTTCACATGAAACCACCTCACTCAATGTCTACTTTTTGCAATATTCATAACTTTTCAAAAAATGATGTCTTGGCATAGAAGCAAGGTTTACCTTAAACTGATGAGTTTCCTACAATAACCTCCAAAGTTCTGGGATTACAGGCATTTGAAGATCACACACTAGGGGTGGATAAGATGACTCAGAGGGTAAAAGCTCATGCTACCAAGCCCGATGATCCAAGTTTGATCCCTAGAATCTACACAGTGGAAGGAGAGAACTATCTCCTGAAAGTTGTCCTCTGATCCCTTCTTCCTTCCACACAGCTAAAGACAAATGAGAACTAGATCTCCAGTTCATCATGACTTTATGTAATTGTGAATGACTATGTACAAACAGGAGTCCACCATAACAAAAGACCCCAGAAAAATCTGACTTTTTAAAAATCGATACCACACTATTCATTCCCTTTGTAAGGTAAAGAAAACTTTGATTTCATAAAGGCTTGGCAAAGTGGAGATGCAGAACTTGCTGTAGAGGCGGGACTGACACACCAGCAGTAGTTGGTATGTGCATGGAGTTCATTTGGTGGAGTGCTTGCCTAGCATGCAGAAGCCCTTGGATTCCATCCCCAGCACCTCGTAAATCAGGCATGGTGTAACAGTCCTGTAATCCCAGAACTTGGGAGGTGGATTCAAGAGGATCAGACATTCAAAGTAGTCTTTGTGGGTTTGAGGCCAGCCTGGGCTACATGAGTCCCTGTCTTGAATGAACAAACAAACACACACACAATCAAGAACACCACTCCCAACCCTTCACAAACCAAACTATCAGTGATATTCAAATTGCTCTTGGAAAGAACAAACAAAATGAAGGAGAACAGAGAGAAATTTTTTATTTAAATTAGCAACAAGCTTGCTTCACCAGTCAATCCCAGCTCCCTCTCCCTCTCCTCCTTCCCCGCCCCTCTCACCCACCTCCCTCAGTCCCCCCACCCAATCCCAACTCCATTCCCCAAGGAGGGTGAGGCTCTCCATGGGGATATCCAGAGTCTGTCATTTCATTCAGGGCAGGGCCTAGGCCCTTCCCCAAAAGTCCAGGATGAGAGAGCATCCCTCATTGTGGGATGGGCACTCAAAGTTCATTTGTATGCCAGGGATCTACTGCCCAAGGTTCCATAGATTGGCCAGGCCTCCTTGCTGAGCACCACATTCAGGGGGTCTGGATCAGTCCCATGCTGGCCTCTCAGCCATCAGTTGGGGGTCCAAGAGCTCCTCCTTGTTCAGGTCAGCAGTTTCTGTGGGTTTCACCAGCCTGGTCCTGACTCCTTTGCTCATCATTCCTCCCTCTCTGTCACTGGGTTCCAGGAGTTCAGTTCAGTGTCTAGCTGTGGGTGTCTGCCTCTGCTTCCATCAGTCACTGGATGAAGGTTCTAGGATGGCAAATAAGGTAGTCATCATTATCAGAGAGGGACATTTAAGGTAGAGGAGGGGAGAGAAGGACATGGGGAAGCAGGAAGGATGAGTCAGGGGAAGAATAGAGGAGAGCAGGATGAGAGATACCATAATAGAGGGAGCCATTCTAGGTTTGCGGAGAGATCTGGCACTAGTGAGACCTCCAGAGATCTACAAGGATGACATCAACTGGCAAGTGAAGCCATAGTGGAGAGACTACCTTAAATGCCCAGAGAGAAATTTTAAGACATTTTATTAATGAGAAATTCAAGAGAAGAAAAAGAATGTGTTCAGAACAAAACTGGTGATCACTAGGAAAGAGATGCTACCTAAGGACACGAGAGACAAATGCCAGGGATGTAAAGTCGCCAGCTGTTGTTCTGCAGAAGGCTAAGAGGATAATGAATGAGAAAGGCAATTCTGCACTGAAATGCTAACTTAATTATTAATCACATGAGGATCTTAAAAAAGCCTTGTTCCTAGTGAGTAGAAGAGAAGTTGTCAAGGAGAGCCTAGTGATGGGGCCCAGTGAAGGGGTCTGACACACATATGTGGATTCAGAGGCCTTTGTGGATAGGGCCATTAGACCAGGAAGTCTCAGGCTTTCTTTAGCGTGGCAGTGCAAAGTATCTGCATGAGAGCCTCCCTGCTCGCCCAGAGAAATGTGAGCTGAGAGAAGTGAGTCAGTTAGGAGTGGTCTACACAGTATGGCTTCTCAAGGATTTCCAGAGATAAACCTGATCACCAGTCCTCCTCTAGGAAGGGTCTACCTTTTAGAAGGTTTACCTGTAGAAGGACTTTCTGTCCCACCTGGTCCCACAGCTGTTTAGTCCCAAATAAAAACAGAGAGGCTTATATTAATTATAAACTGTTTGGCTGATGGCTTAGGCTTCTTACTGCCAAGCTCTCTCTTAATTATTAACCCATAGCTATTAATCTAAATATTTCTACTTGGACTTATCTTACCAGAGAATGCCCAGCATCCTATCTTCTTGGTAGCTACATGGCATCTCCATGGTGGCTCCTCTCTGTGTTCCTCTTCCTTGCATTCCCTATAGTCCAGCCTATACTTTCTGACTATCTATTGGCCAATCAGGATTTATGCACCAATGAATAAGAGAACTATATATTCACAGAATACAGAAGGACATCCCCCATCAGTTTATCTACATGCTTCCAGCTCAATCAGCCCTTTCAGTCTTAGCTAATGTTCATATTCCATTCCAGCCTTCTTCATGTATGGGGCTGTACCTCTGCTACTGGCATTGAGTATAGGACCTCTTGGAAGTTATGTAAGAGCTCTACCACTGTGTTATCTCTCCAATGATGCATTCCAGTCTTTTAGAAAAGGAATGATCCTTCCCTGGGCTTGTAGGAGCCAGAGGGATCAAGGGTATCACAAAAAACCCACAGAAATAACTAACCTGTCTCATCGGAACTCAGAGAGTCTGAACCAACAACCAGGGAACCTGCCTGGGACTGACCTAGGCCCTCTACATATATGTGACAGTTGTAAAGCTGGGTCTACTTGTAGAACTTCTAATAATGGGAGCAGGGGCTGTCCCCAAGCTTTGATTGGCTCTTCAGATCTTATTCCCCATACTGGGTTGCCTTGACTAGACTCAATACAGTGGGAGGTGCTTAGAGTTATCGCAACTTGATATGCCATACTTTGTTGGTACCCATGGGAAGCGTGCTCCTTTCTGAACTAAAACAGAGGAGGAGTAGATTTGGGGGATGGCAGGAAAGGGAGAGGAAACTGCAGCTGGGATGTAAAATAAATAATTAAATAAAAAGAAAGAGAATCATTATTACCATGAGGAGACCTGGCTTTGCCCAGTCCCATTCAGTGGGTAGAAGCTAAGGGATGGTATCTCACATCAAGACAGGGGAAATTCCTGCCTTCTGTTGCCTCCTAACATCTCTTGGCATGTGACTAGGCCTAGCCCTGTGAGTCTCATGTGCCATTTCATCTTTTTCACAGGTAGTCATATTCAAAAGGGGAGACTGAGAGTTTCTGAAGAGGGGCAGTTCTCTTATTTATCACTCCTATCAGAACAAGTGACACTGAGCTACACTCACATGGAATATTGCCCTTTGTGTTCGTGAAGTCATGAATATGCATCCCAGACACTTGCAGCTAGTTCGTGACCATGGGACATAGCATACCTACGATATACTTGAAATCTGAACCTCAGACAGATGACACAAATTTCAGGGTGTGCCTACCAAGTGAGAGGACTGCCTGAACCTTTTGTTTGTATGAATTATTTTGTCATCCTATTATTGACTCCAAGACAAGGATTAGAGGGTAATTTTAATATTTTGTATTTTCCTCTAGTTTTTGAGAAATAAAGTTCACACAGAAAGACAGAGACAAACACAGAGATAGAGAGACAGAGAGCTATGATTGATAGATAGATAGATAGTTAGTCTAAAATGAGGAAGTAAGGCTTGCACAGGGACTGATCATGAGACTATTGAATCACCAAGGGAGGTAGAAAGAGAAAGCCAGGAGAAGAAATATACAAGCTGTTGGCAAAAGACTATGTAGAAGACACATAGAAACAGTAGCTGAATGTCCTGGGCATCAGAGTCACAGATTTTCACAGATGTCCAAGGCATGAGCAACCTTGGATAGGCAATGACTGTTCTCATCTTGACATTTCAACAGTGTTATTGCTTATTTTTTGAATAGTGTGTACTCACTATGGCAATAACTGCTGGGTAGCCATAAAGCCCAACACAACTGTACCATCTGGGTCAGGGTCAAAACACATGGAGGTGCTGTATAAAGATAATGGGTTTGATACACAGTGTTCACCAAGTCTCATTACCATGGAAAGATATACAGATGGATAATGGATAACTATTAGGATTCATGCCAAGAAAGACTTTCTACTTCTTAATGACTCACCTATGCACAGGGAGCATGGTTGATGGAGCTCTTTGTAAGTATCTTATGTGGGGTTGATGTCAGTTCTTCTAGGAGGGCTTGTGATGGACACTGTCCAAACAGTTATAAGTAAGCGTAGGAGGTCCCCAATACGGTTTTGTACCAAGGAGGAGTCCCTAAGCCACCCAGGGGTATGTCTGCTTTTTCTCTTCTTACATGCTTTTTGCCTCCTTAAATGCAAGCCTTCTTTCCAAGGTTGCTATTAAAATAATTTTGATAATACATCTTGTGTCTATTATAGCATTGGGAGAGTCTGTTTTCTTAGGCAAGAAGCCACAAGTAGCTACCCTGCAATCCCAGGGATCCCAGCAGTTCTAAACACACCACCAAATTATAAGGGGAGGAATTAGAGCCCCTTGGGTTGCTTCTGAAATTAGTGCATAGAATGAGCTGACTTGAGACACTAGTGGCTGTATATACACCTTGGCTATATCTTTTGTGATTAATCAGTGAATCAAAGCCATTCTGTTTCTCCTGCTTGGCCACAAGATCCTGGCTAATGCCAAATCATTTGCTGTATGTTTGGGTCATAGTCCTGGACTATTAAGGAAATAGATTTCCTGTCTCTTCAACTAGATTCTTTTGCACATATATGATAGATACTATGCTAAGTGCTCTATGTACAGTATCTTTTAGTCTTTATAGCAATTTTGTGAAGCAAATATAAAGACAAAGATGTATCATCTAACTCACAAGCTCCACCCTTAATCCTACATACAAATAAATGGAAAGCAGGGACAGGAAGTGGCAGGTTCTTTGCAATTAGTCATAAAATGTGGAATAAACCCAGCTACCACTCAACAGAATTTGATTATCTGTTCAACAGAATACCATCCATCACTGAAAAGGAGTTAGGTTGAAACGTGCTACCACATAGATGAACTTTGAAACCAATTAAGTGAAATAAACCAGACATGAAAGTATAAATATTAAGTATGTGGCTGTATGTACTAGTTATTTTCATTGCAAAGACAACTTGGAAAAGGAATGCTGCCCTTCTCTTCAAGGACCAGGGAGTACTGTAGAAGAGCAGGCAAGAAGAATGAAAGAGATAGAGACTGGAGAGATGTGTAGTGAAATACTATCTTCTGGACACCACTTTATTGCACACATGAACTAACAGTAGCTGTGTTTCTCCGAACAAGAGCTGCCCAAGATCAAGCCAGTTAAAAATCTGAGCATAGATAGGGAGGGAACAGGTTTCACTTGGAGCTGAGGAGCTATGGGTAGTTAATGGTGGCTGGAAGAAGAGTCATTTTTCTTTGGAGAGTATTGGTGCCCAATGGATGACCCCTGCCCCACTCATTCACATGTGGGCCATAGTAATTGGACCCAGTGGACTAAAATATAAATAAATATAAAGCAAAAAAGATGCCCAGAAATAGGAAGGAAGATGTGTTGGGTTGTCCTATGGGGAGTTGGATGGGGCTGGTGGTGGATATGATCAAGATATGTTGTATAAGTATATGGAATTTAAAAGAGTAAAATTTAAATATTATTTTAAAAGGTAGAGGGGTTTATTCAGACCTATGAGGTAGCTGCTAACATAGCATCCGAAGCCAGGAAACACAGAGAGGAAAATGCTAGTGTTCAGTTCACTTTACCCATATTCTCCTTTTTATTTGCTTAGGATACAGGAGTCTATATGACAATGTCATCTGCATTTAGCATGGGTGTTCGCTCCTTAGTTAAGTTACTCTGGATATGCTCTCACAAACGCAGCTAGAGGTGAATCTCCTAGGTGATTGTACTGGCTAGCTTGGGTGTCAACTTGACACAAGCTAGAGTCATTAGAGACAAAGGAGCCTCAGTTGAGGAAATGCCTCCATGATATCCAGGTGTAAGGCAGTTTTTCAATTAATGATCAATGGGGGAGGGGAAAGGGGAAAGGGAGGGGGAGGAAGAGGGGGAGGGGGAGAGAGAGGGGGAGGGACCAGCCCTTGGTCGATGGTGTCATTCCTGAGCTGGTTTTCCTGTGTTCTCACTACAGATGGTTGTAAGCCACCATGTGGTTGCTGGGACTTGAACTCAGGACCTCTGGAAGAGCAGTCAGTGCTCTTAACCTCTGAGCCATCTCTCCAGCTCTTCCTGTGTTCTATAGAAAAGCAAGCTGAGCAAGCTGTAGGAAGCAAGTCAGTAAGCAGCACCCCTGCATGGATTCTGCATCAACTCCTGCAACCAGGATCCTGCCCTATCTGAGTTTCTGTCCTGACTTCGTTCAACAATAACCAGCAATGTAGAAGTGTAAGCCAAACTTGATTTTTAGTCATGATGCTTCATAGTAGACATAGCAACCCTAACTAAGGCAGGGTTGCTTCAGCACATCTGTGCTATCCAGGTCAGGATCCAAACATGTGGAGGAGCTCATGTGAATAAATAGTCCTGATGTGCATGACTCACCAAGCCTTATGATCGTGGAGAGATGTACAGACAGAGGAGAAATATCAGGTTCAGTGTCAGGAGAGACTTTTTACTTCACAACTACACAAGATCATGTGTGTGTATGCCAGTTTCTTCTGAGAGTCACAAACTTGCATATTATCACTGGGTAACCTTTTGTTCCAAGAATCAAAGAGTGTGCACAAATTTTCACCACTTGTCTTCTCAAGCATTAGCTAAGCTGCTTGAGATGAAATCACCATGATTTTTTTTAAATCTCAAAAGGTAAAAAAATTATTAAATAAAAAACCTGAGCTAAAATATTTTTAAAATTATAAGCCAGTGGCACATGACTGTAATCCCAGCAACTGGAAGGCTGAGGTATGAGGATTTCCAAGAGCTCAAAGCAAGACATACATAGAACAGCCTGTCTCAATAAATTAAAATAGAACCACATATAACAGGCTAGTTAACTGAAGGACTAACTTGGACAAAAGATGAAGAAATTTACATTTACTGTTCCTAAAGAAAATGAACTTGTGGGTAAAGACAGGTAGATGAAAATATATAAATTCAAGAAATTGTTAAATGATACCAATTAATAGTTAAAAAGGCATATTCTACATCATCTATTTAGCTATTCACATCCTTCTCATACTTTCCACTTCACAAAACTGTGGCATTTTATTCTTTTCTTTGCAAAGCACAAATGAGGTTGATAGACTAGCAATACATTTAAATAAGATACAGAATTTGCCCAAAGGAACAAGATCAAGACAGAAAACATCTAATGTTGCTGATTTGATCTACAAATACAAAACAATAAACTGCTACCTGAAAAGCTGTTAGAATTCATAGAAGAATTCATAGAAAGGCAAGAACATTGTCTTTTTCAAGAACTTAGATTTTTAGATATTGCTTGGAAGGGTAAACACTAGCAAGGTTTCCAGCAGATGGTGCTCTCAACCAATTAATGTGTGAAACTGGTTGTGGGCTCAGACACCTTTTTTCCCCTATTTTAGAAAATTTTTATTTCATTTTACATTCCAACCACAGTTCTCCCTCTCACCCCTCCTCCCGAGCTCTTGCCTCCTCCCACTCCACCTCACTTCCCCCCTAGGTCATTCCCAGTCCACTCCTCATGGGTAAGGGCTCCCATGAGGAGTCAACAGAGTCTGGCACAATAGGTTGGGGCAGGGTCTGGTCCTTCTCCCATGCATTGACACTGAGCATGGCATCCCACCATAGGGAATTGGCTCCAACAAATTAACTCATGCACCAGGTTTGTATCGTGGTCTTCCTGTCCTCAGCTAGTTCAAGTTTCATGACTGTCTCCCACATATGGAAGGCGTAGTTTGGTCCCCTGGAGCCTCCACAGTTGTAGGTCTAGAGTTCACGAGTTTCCATGAGCTTGGTTTAGCTGTCTCTGTAGATACCTCCATTGTGATCTTGACCTCCCTTGCTCATACGTTCACTCCTCCCTCTCCGACTAGATTCCCGGAGCTTGGCCTGATTCTTGGTTGTCGATCTCTGCATTAATTACTGGATGACGGCTCTATGGGGATAGTTGGGGTGTTCATCAATCTGATTACAGGGCCAGTTCAGGCATCCTCTTTAATATTGCTAGGAGTCTTAACTGGGGTCCTCCTTGTGGATTCTTGGGAGTTACCCTAGCACCAGGTTTCTCTGTACGCCCTTACTGGCTCTCTCTGTTAAGATACCATTTTCATTGCTCTTCCAAGGCATCCCTCCCTGCCTGGGCCATCTCTTTCCCTCCTGTTCTCATCCTCTCTCCCTGCCCCCTTACTACCTCCCACCCCTAGTTTACCCCGTAAATACAATCTACTTTCTCTTCCCAGTGTGGTCCATGCATCCCTCTTAGGGTCCTCCCTTTTACCTAGTTTCTCTGGATCTGTGGATTTTAGTCTGGTTATACTTTGCTTTACATCTAATATCCATTTATGAGTGAATACATATAGTGTTTGCCTTTCTGAGTTTGGGTTACCTCACTCAGGATGGTTTTTCTAGTTCTGTCCATTTGCCTGAAAATTTCACGAGGTCATCCCTTTTTTACTACTGAGTAGTACTCCATTGTGTAAATGTACCACATTTTCCTTATTCATTTGTCGATTGAGGGACATCAAGGTTGTTTTCAGGTTCTGGCCATTATGAATAATGCTGCTATGAACATTGTTGAGCAAATGCCCTTGTGGTATGATTGACTTTCCTTTGGGTAAATGCCCAAGAATGGTACCTCTGGGTCTTGAGGTAGATTGAGTCCCAATTTTCTTAGAAACCTCCATACTGATTTCCAAAATAGCTGTACAACTTTCTACTCCCACCAGCAGTGGAGGAGTGCTCCCTTGAATCCACATCCTCTCCGATATAAGCTGTCCTCAGTATTTTTGATCTTAGCCATTCTGACACGTGTAAGAGGGTATCTCTGAGTCATTTGATTTGCATTTCCATGATGATTAAGGCTGTTTAGCACTTCATTAAATATCTTTTTGTCATTTGAGATTCTTCTGTTTTCAGGACTATAGCCCTATAGTAGAGCACGAAGTCAGTGATGGTGATGCCTCCTGTAGTTCCTTTATTGTACAGGGTTGCTTTGGCTATCCTGGGTCTTCTGCCTAAAATAAAGATTTTAATTGAGCTTACAATGCCAGAGGTTTAGTGTCTATAGTGACCGAGTGAAGGCATGACAGCAGGAGCAGAAGCTGAGAACTCATATCTTAAACCATAAACAGGAAGCAGAGAGTAGAAACTGGGAATGGATTAAGTCTTTTGAAACCTCAAAGCCTGCTCCCAGTGACATATTTCTTCCAGTAAGATCGCATCTTCTAAGCTTTCCCAAACAGAGCCACAAACTGTTAACAACATATTGAAACGTCAGCAAATAGTGAAGACATATCATTTAAACCACCACCAGAACACACACACACACACACACACACACACACACACACACACACACACACCACCCAAACCTATTTGTTAAAATAAATCCCTTTATCTTTGAGTTTATCCTGTTAAATATTTTGTTGCAGCAATGAAAAAAATTAGCTACTTTCTGAGAATTGGTACCAAGGAGTGGAGTCATTACTGTCATTAATGCTGGTCACATGTATAGCACATCTTTGGAACTGTTACGTGGGAGAAATATGGACTAATGTGCAACTGTGACCTGGTGAACCCTGATGATGCTGTAAGCAGAATTTAATGGGCCGTTTTGGCAGGGGTTGGAAGCTGGGAATGCTGAGAAATCTGGGTAATGACGGATGGACTTATGAAATTTCCAAGTGAGTTAGAGAAGGAGATAGAGGACTGGAGAGATGGCTCAGTTTTGAAGTGCACTTGTTCTCACAAAGGACCTACGTTCAGTTCTCAGCAACCACATGGTGGCTCACAGCCATTTGTAAATCCAGTCTTGGGGATCTGATGCCCTCATCTGGCCTCTGTGGGCACTGCAGGCATGTGGTTCAGAGACAACATGCAGACAAAACACACATGCACATAAATATAAATCCTAAAAAATGTAAAAGATTGAAGCAGAATAAAAATTATAAACCTTTAAAATACAGTAAAATGAATATACTTCTAAAAATGTAGTAAAATGATAAACAAGGGAATCATCAGAGGTGAAGTTAAAGAAAAAAAAAGGAAAATCAAAAAAGAATAAAACAGTAAAGAACTGTTAGTTCAGTTTCTGGGTCTTTGAAGACTTGAGACTGACAGTTAATTGGGCAGAAGGAAGGACAGTTGAACTTGTGGACTTTTGTCTGTTGGACAGTTTACACTGGTTGCTAAATCTACCTTGAACTTTGTTAAGACATGCCTTGCCGACAGCCTCCAAAACGATACAGAGAAACCCCTGTCTTGTAAAACCAAAAAAAAAAAAAAAAAAAAAAAGACATGCCTTGGCTTTAGTATTGTCTCTTCTTTGTGCCACAGTACCCTCTACTGGCCAAAATGAACTTTGTTGTCTCTGGGCTTGGGCAGGGTTTCTCACATTGTATAATTTTAGCTTCTTTGTTAAAAATCAGGTGTTCATAAGTGTGTAGATTAATATCAGGGTCTTCAATTCGATTCCACTGGTCTACCTGTCTGTTTTTGTGCTGTTTTTATTACTATAGCTCTAGAGTAGAGCTTAAAGTCAGGGATGGTGATGCCTCCAGAAGTTCCTTTGTTGTACGATGAGCTACTTTTTAAATGAAGATGTTACCCCATGTGCCCTGCAACATATTTCTTTGAAGAAACAATGCGCTAAGGAAAACAAAGAGGGGACTGTGTGATATGCTCAATTTTGGCTAGTAGAATGAAGGAAGCCAATGAAATGCTACGAATAGATTGCCAAGTGATGTAGGCTGTCCTCATTGAGAGCTTCTATGCCTTTGTCTGAGTCTAGTCAAAATTAGGTCTTTAAAAGCAAAATCATGATGGAGAAATCTACAGAGACAGCTGAACCAAGGTTGTGGAAACCCATGAACTCTATACCGACAGCTGTGGAGACTCCAGGGGATCAAACTAGGCCCTCCACATGTGGGAGACAGTTGTGAAACTTGGACGAGCTGAGGGGACCCTGGTGGTAGGACCATGATACATACCCAGTACATAAGCTCACTTGTTGGAGCTCATTTCCTATGGTGGGATGCCATGCTCAGCCTTAATGCATGGCCCTGCCCCAACCCATTGTGCCAGACTTTGTTGACTCCTCATGGGAGCCCTTACCCATGCGGAAAAACGGACTGGGCGTGGGCTGGGGGGAGGTGATGTAGGAGGGAGGGATGAGAGGGAGAACTGTGATTGGAATGTAAAATGAAATTCAAAAGAGTAAATTATAAAAAAAGTATCAGCATGCAAAAAAGCACCAAGTAAGTAATCAGACCTTGAAATTTTAAAATTAATTTTAATTAAAATATAGTTATATCATTTTCCTCCTTCCTTTTACTCTCCAAACCCCTCATATGTACCTCCCTCACACCATCTTACTTTAATGCCTTTTACTTTATTATATATATTATATATAAACAAGTGCATAGGCATATAAATACAACTTGGTGAGTCTGTTTTTGTTGCTTGTGTCTATATGATTTCAGGGCTGACAATTTTGTATTGTATAACCAACCACAAGGCTCATCCCTGGGAGAGTCTAATTTTCCCTTCAGCAGTCATCAGTTGTCCATAGTTCTTTGTCTAAAGGTGGGACTCTCCGAGACTTCCCATTTCTGTGTTAACATGTTCATTGGTGCTGTCCTTATTTAGGCAGCCCCATAGATTGCCCAGGTCTCCTAGCTGACACCCAAGTTCAGGGAGCTTGGTTTGGTCTTATGCTGGTTTCCCAGCTGTCAGACTGGGGTTGGTGGGCTCCCACTTGCTCAGGTCAGCTGTTTTTGTGGGCTTCCCCAGGAGGGTCTTGACCCCTTTGCTCACCACTCCTCCTTCTCTACACCTGGATTCCAGGAGTTCAGCTCAGTGCTTAGTTGTGGGTCTCTGCTTCTGCTTCCATCAGTTACTGGATGAAGGAAGGCTCTAGGATGGCATTTAAGGTAGTCATCAATCTTGTTATAGGGGCAAAGTATTTAAGGTAACCTTTCCACTATTGCACAGATTCTCAGTTAGGGTCATCCTTGTGGGTCTCTGAACAGAGCCATTATAGGTTTAAAGAGAAACCTGGCACTGGGGAAATGTCCAGAGATCCACAAGGTTTGGTCTTTTCACGGTGTCCCAGATTTCCTGGATGTTTTGTGTTAAGAATTTGTTGTATTCAACATTTCCTTTGACTGATGAATCGATTTCCTTTATTGTTTCTTCAGCTCCTGAGATTCTCTCTTCCATCTCTTGTATGCTGTTGGTTATGCTTGCATCTGTAGTTCCTGATCATTTACACAGATTTTTCCATTTCCAGAACTCCCTTGGTTTTCTTTTCTTTTCTTCCATTCTTTCTTTCCTTCCTTCCTTCTTTTTTTGTGAGACAGGGATTCTCTGTGTAGCTTTGAAGTCTGCCCTTGAACTTGCTCTGAAGACCATGCTGACCTTGAACTCACAGAGATCTGGCTGTCTCTGCCTTCTGAGTGCTGGGACTAACGGTGTGAGCCACCACTGCCCAGTTGGTTTCTGTTTTCTTTATTACCTCTATTTTTATTGTCAAGTCCTGAACTGTTTGCTTCACCTGGTTTTTTTCCCCTTGATTTTCTTGGCTTTCTTTTTTTTATTGTGTTTTTAAAAAAATTTTAAATAGCTTGTTTTACATGTCAATCTCAGTTCTCTCTCCCTCCCCTCCTCCCGCACTCCCCTTCCCCACAACCCTCCCACCCTATTGCCAAATCCTTCCACATAGGGGATATCTAGAGTCTGTCATTTTACTCTGGGTAGGGTCCAGGCACTCCCCTAAGAGTCCAGGCTGAGAGAGCATCCCTCTTTGTGCTATAGACACACGATGACTGTTTGTATATCAGGGATAGACACTGAACCACAGCCCAGGGCCCCATAGGTTGCCCAGGCCTTCTCGCTGACACTCACATTTGGGGGTCCAGATCAGTCCCATGCTGGCCTCCCCACTGTCGGTCTGGGGTCCAAGAGCTCTCCCCTGTTCAGATCAGCTGTCTCTGCTGGTTTTGCCAGCCTATTCTTTGCCAATTTGCTCATCACTCCTCTCTCTCTGTCACTGGGTTCCTTGGGTTCAGTTCAGTGATTAATTGTGTGTTTGCCTCTGCTTCCATCAGTCACAGGATGAAGGCTCCCGGATAGTTATAGACATCAAGTTTATTATCAGGAATGGGCATTCGAGGTGGTCTCTCTACTATTGCTTAGCTTGCCAATTGGTGTTATCCCTTTAGATCACTCGAGGTCGCTCTGGTGCCTGATCTGTCTTCTATCCTATGATTCCCTCTTCCCCCTATTCTACCCCCACCCACTCAACTTCCTGTTCCCCCATGACCAACTCTCTTCCTCTTCACCCCCTCTCTTCTTCCCAGCTCCCACTCCCCTCCACCCCTCGCCGTGTTCTCCATCCATTCAGAGGATCTTGTCTCCATCCTCTTCTCTTGGGTACTATGCATATATGCATATCTTTTAGATCTTTTCCTGTTTCCCAGACTCTCTATCAATGGAAGTGCAGACTAGCACTATCCTGATCCATGTCTAACATCCATATATGAGTGAGTACATACCGTGTTTGTCTTTTTGCGACTGGGTTATCTCACTCAGGATGGTTTCTTCCAGTGCTATCCATTTACCTGCGAATTTCAAGATTCCATTGTTTTTTTCTGCTGAGTAATACTCCATTGTGTAAATGTACCACATTTTCTCTATCCACTCTTCAGTTGAGGGGCATCTAGGTTGCTTCCAGGTTCTGGCTATTACAAATAATGCTGCTATGAACATAGTGGAGCAGATGCCCTTGTTGTATGAATTTGCCTCATTTGGATATAAGCCTAAGAGTGGAATTGCTGGGTCTAGTGGTAGATTAATTCCCATTTTCCTGAGGAATCTCCATACTGATTTCCAAAGAGGCTGTATGAGTCGGCACTCCCACCAGCAGTGGAGGAGTGTTCCCCTCTCTCCACATCCTCTCCAGCATAAATTGTCTTAGGTGTTTTTGATTTTAGCCATTCTGACAGGAGTAAGATGGTATCTCAGAGTTGTTTTGATTTGTATTTCCCTGATAGCTAAGGATGTTGAGCACTTTCTTAAGTGTCTCTTGGCCATTTTAGCCTCCTCTATTAAGAATTCTCTATTTAGTTCTGTACCCCACCTTTTAATTGGATCCTTTGGTGTTTTGGAGACTTGTTTCTTGAATTCTTTGTAAATTTTGGAGATTAGCCATCTGTCAGATGTAGGGTTAGTGAATATCTTTTCCCATTCTGTGGCCTGCCTTTTTGCCTTTTTGACTGTGTCCTTTGCCTTACAGAAGCTTTTCAGTTTCAGAAGGCCCCATTTGTTAATTGTCGATCTCAGTGCCTGTGCCACTGGTGTTATGTTTAGGAAGTGGTCTCCTGTACCAACTCGTTGAAGAGTATCTCCCACTTTCTCTTCTAAAAGTTTCAGAGTGGCTGGATTTATGTTGAGATCTTTGATCCATTTGGACTTAAGTTTTGTACAAGGCGATAAACATGGATCTATCTGCAGTCTTCTGCATACCAGTACCCAGTTATGCCAGCACCATTTGTTGAAGATGCTTTCTTTTTTCCATTGTATAGTTTTAGCTTCTTTGTCAAAAATCAAGTGTTCATAGGTGTGTGGGTTAAAATTAGAGCTTTCAATTCGGTTCCATTGGTCTACCTGCCTATCTTTGTGCCAATACCAAGCTGTTTTCAGGACTAAAGCTCTATAATAGAGCTTGAAGTCAGGTATGGTGATGCCTCCTGAAGTTCCTTTATTGTATAGGGTTGTTTTGGCTATCCTGGGCCTTTTGTTTTTCCATATAAAGTTGATTAATGTTCTTTCCAGGTCCTTGAAGAATTGTGATGGAATTCTGATAGGGATTGCATTGAATCTGTAGACTGCTTGTGGCAAGATTGCCATTTTTATTATGTTGATCCTACCAATCCAAGAGCATGGGAGATCTTTCCATTTTGTGGTATCTTCTTTGATTTCTTTCTTTAAAGACACAAAGTTCTTGATATACAGGTCTTTCACTTCCTTGGTTAACATTATCGCCAGATATTTGATGCTGTTTTTGGCTATTGTAAAGGGTGATGTTTCTCTGATTTCTTTCTCAGTCACTTCATCATCTGTATATAATAGGGCCACTGATTTTTTTGAGTTTACCTTGTATCCTGCCACATTGCTGAAGGTGTTTATCAGCTCTAGGAGTAACCTTGCGGAGTTTTTTGGGTCACTTATGTAAACTATCATATCATCTGCAAATAGTGAAAGTTTGACTTCTTCTTTTCCTATTTGTATCCCCTTTATCTCCTTTTGTTGTCTTATTGCTGTAGCTAGAACTTCAAGTACAATATTGAAGAGATATGGAGAGAGTGGACAGCCTTGTTTTGTTCCTGATTTTAGAGGAATTGCTTTGAGTTTCTCTCCATTTAGTTTGATGTTAGCTGTTGGTTTACTGTATATTGCTTTTATTATATTCAGGTACGTTCCTGTTATCCCTGATCTCTCTAGGACCTTTACCATGAAGGGGTGCTGGATTTTGTCAAAGGCTTTTTCAGCATCTAGTGAGATGATCATGTGGTTTTTCTTTCGCAGTTTGTTAATATGGTGGATTACATTGATAGATTTTTTTAATGTTGAACCATCCCTGCATTCCTGGGAGGAAGCCTACTTGATCATGGTGGATGATTTTTCTGATGTGTTCTTGAATCCGGTTTGCAAGTATTTTATTGAGTATTTTTGCATCGATGTTCATGAGGGAAATTGGTCTATAGTTCTCTTTCTTAGTTGTGTCTTTGTGTGGCTTGGGTATCAAGGTAATTGTAGCCTCGTAGAAAGAGTTTGGCAGTGAGCCTCCTGCTTCTATTGTGTGGAATACTTTGAGGAGTATTGGAATTAGCTCTTCTTTGAATTTCTGGTAAAATTCTGCACTGAAGCCATCTGGGCCTGGGCTTTTTTTGTTTGGGAGACTTTTGATGACGGCTTCTATTTCATTAGGGTTTATAGGTCTGTTTAGATTGTTTTGTCTGTTCTTGATTTAGTTTTGGCAAATGATATCTATCCAGGAAATTGTCCATTTCCTTTAAATTTTCAAATTTTGTGGAGTACAGATTTTCAAAGTATGCCCTGATGATTCTCTGGATTTCCTCAGAGTCCGTTGTTATGTCCCCTTTTTCATCCCTAATTTTGTTAATTAGCATGCTCTCTCTCTGTCTTTTGGTTAGTTTGGACAGAGGTTTATCTATTTTGTTGATTTTCTCAAAGAACCAACTCTTTGTTTCATTGATTCTTCTCAGTGTTTTCCTTGTTTCTACTTGATTGATTTCAGCCCTCAATTTGATTATTTCCTGGCGTCTGCTCCTCCTGGGGGAGTTTGCTTCTTTTTGTTCTAGAACATTCAGCTGTGCTATTAATTCTCTAGTATGACTGTTCTCCAGTTTTTTCATGTGGGCACTTAGTGCTATAAACTTTCCTCTCAGCACTGCTTTCAAAGTGTCCCATAAGTTTGTGTATGTTGTGTCTTCATTCTCATTGAAATCGAGGAAGTCTTTAATTTCTTTTTTTATTTGTTCCTTTACCCAGGGATGGTGCAATTGTGCATTGATCAATCTCCATGAGTTTGTAGGGTTTCTGCGATTTGTGTTATTGTTGAATTCTAATGTTAATGCTTGGTGGTCTGATAAGATGCAGGGGGTTATTCCAATTTTTTTGTATCTGTGGAGATTTGCTATGTTTCCTATTATGTGGTCAATTTTAGAGAAGGTTCCATGTGGTGCCGAGAAGAAGGTATATCCCTTTGTATTTGGGTGGAATGTTCTATAGATGTCTGTTAAACCCAGTTGGGTCATAACTTCTATTAGTTCTTTTGTTTCTTTGTTAAGTTTCTGTCTGGAGGTCCTGTCTAGCGGTGAGTGCGGAGTGTTGAAGTCTCCTACTGTTAGTGTGTGAGATTTTATGTGCATTTTGAGCTTTAGTAATGTTTCTTTCACGAATGTAGGTGCCTTTGTATTTGGGGCGTAGATGTTTAAAATTGAGACTTCGTCTTAATGTACTTTTCCTTTGATGAATATGAAGTGTCCTTCTTCATCTCTTTTGATTGATTTTAATTTGAAGTCTAATTTGTTACATATTAGGATTGCTACACCTGCTTGTTTCTTGGGACCGTTTGATTGGAAGATCTTTTCCCAACCCTTTACTCTGAGATAACGTCTGTCTTTGATGTTGAGATGTGTTTCTTGTATGCAGCAGAAGGATGGGTTCTGACTTCGTATCCATTCTGCTATTCTGTGTCTTTTTATAGGCAAGTTGAGGCCGTTGACATTGAGGGATATTAATGACCATTGATTGATGATCCTTGTTTGTGCTTGATTTATTGTTAGTGAAGTTATTTTGTGTACTTTCTCCTCCCTTTTTCTTTTGGTGTTTTGTAAAGTGGGATTATATATTGCCTGTGTCTTTGTGAATGTAGTTATCTTCCTTGGCTCTAGGTTTTCCTTCTAACATTTTCTGTAGAGCTGGATTCATGGATACGTATTGTTTAAATCTGGCTTTGTCATGGAATATTTTGTTTTCTTCATCTATGGTAATTGAGAGCTTTGCTGGATATAGTAGTCTGGGCTGGCATCCTTGTTCCCTTAGCGTTTGTAGGACATCTGTCCAGGATCTTCTGGCTTTCATTGTTTCCATTGAGAAGTCAGGTGTAATTTGGATAGGTCTGCCTTTGTATGTTACTTGGCCTTTTTCTTTAGCTGCTCTTAATATTTTCTCTTTACTCTGTAGGTTTGATGTTTTGATTATTATATGGCGAGGTGACTTCATTTTCTGGTCCAGCCTATTTGGTGTTCTGTAAGATTCTTGTATTTTCATAGGCATATCTTTCTTTAGGTTAGGGAAGTTTTCTTCTATGATTTTGTTGAATATGTTTTCTGTACCTTTGATTTGTATTTCTTTGCCTTCTTCTATACCTATTATTCTCAGGTTTGGCTTCTTCACGGTGTCCCATAATTCCTGGATATTTTGTGTTAAGGATTTGTTGGTTTTGAGATTTTCTTTGGTTGACGACTGTATATCCTCTAATGAGTCTTCAACACCTGAGATTCTCTCTTCTATCTCTTGTATTCTATTGGTGATACTTGTATCTGTAGTTCCTGATCATTTACCCAGCTTTTCTATTTCCAGCATCCCTTCATTCTGTGTTTTCTTTATCGTTTCTATTTCAGCTTTCAATCCTTCAACTGTTTGAGTTGTTTCCTTAATTTTTTTGGTTGTTTTTTCTTGGTGCTCTTTAGATTCTTTGAGAGATTTATTTATTTTTTGAATTTTCCCCCATTTCATGGATTTTTTGTTTTTTTTTTTTCTATTTCTTTAAGGGATTTCCTCGTTTCTTCTTTGAGGGTCTCCATCATCTTCATGAAATAATTTTTAAGGTCTGTCTCCTCTTCTTCGTCTATGTAGTGCTTTTTGGGTCTTGCTGGTGTTGGATCCCTAGATTCTGGTGGGGACATGTTGCTATTGCTGAGTGAGCTCTTATTCTGTCTTCTTCCCATCTCTTCTTCCAGTGGGTGCTGGTGGGGTCGTTCCGTCTCCACTGGTCCTCTTCCTTCCTGAAGCTGAAGCTGGGGATGCTGACACGGAGTTTGGGGCCTGGAAGGGCTGATGTCTTTCCTGGAGCTGGACTTGCTGGGGTTGGGTCTTGGAAGGGCTGATGTCTTTCCTGCGTGGTCGGGTCTTCTGGATGCCAGGAGCGGCCCTGGAAGATCAAGGGGATGGGTGTTGGGCAGGGGTTCCTGCTGGAGACCCAATCTCACCTGAAGCTGGACTCGCTGGGGTTGGGGTCTTGGAAGGGCTGATCTTTCTTGGCTTTCTTTAAGAGATTTATTCATTTCTTCCATTTTTTGTTTGTCTTTTCCTCGATTTCTTTAAGACAATTTTTCATTTCCTCTTTAAGAGTCTCTATCATCTTCATAAAGTTATATTAAGGTTGTTTTCTTCTGCTTCTTCTGGCTTAGGGTGTTCAGGTCTTCCTGTTGTAGGACCACTAGGTTCTGGTGTTGCCATATTGCTCTTTAGTCTGTTAAATATATTCTTGCGTTGGTGCCTAGCCATCTCCTCCTCCAATTGGCACAGGCAGTGTTTTTGCCTGTTGGTCCAACCCACTCAGTTGCTGTCTAGCTCAGGGATCCTCTCTTGGACTGATGTTTGCAAATGCTGTCTGTATCTCAGGGAGCTGCTATTGGTTCACTCTCTCGGTATCTCTGAGCAGACACAGTGACAGTCTGTGTCTCAGGAATCTGCTAAGGTCACAGGGGATCAAAATGCCACAATTCAAAACACTCATATTCCTTTAGTCATCCCAACAAAAGAAACTGTTCAATCCTCCCCCCGTAACTTATTTGAGTAGCACATTATTCATTATTTTAAATTATATCCACCTAGTGTGCCATGGAACACCAGGATTTATTTCTTATATCTAAATGTAATATTGTATTCACTAGTCAATTTCTCCATACCCCTCCCATCTGCCTTCCCTGGTCTCTACTGAGTATTAGTCAAGATCAATGTTTTTAGATTCCACATGGATTAAATGATGTGATATTTGTGTTTTTATTACTGGCTTGTTACATGTACAATAATGCCCTTCAGGTCTATCTATGTTACTGTCCATAATTGGGCTTCATGATTTTTTTTAATGAACCAGTGGTATTCTATTGTGTAAATGTACCACAAATTCTTTATTCATTCATTACTTATTGGACATTTAACTGCAATATAACTATCATTTTGACTTCCCATGGCTCAAGAGTAAATAACGGAGGAAACATAACATTATTAGTCTTGTATGTAAAATATGGGCACCGACAAATTTTTATCCAGCTAAGCTAGCTGCCTGTCAAGCAGTGAAGAAATGGTGATTGCTTCCACATGTTCTTCAGGAAACCACTAGGGGGAAGCCTCAAGCCAACCTTGATTCACTCTCCCATAAAAAACAACCCAGAAATCAGTGTGCAAAGAATTAGTGTGTTTTGGTAACTGAAAATACAATGGAGTCAGGTGACAAGGAGTGTGAAACCCTAGCTCAGATCTTCTCAGTGATAAGACTGGAACTTAACTTTTTAACATCGTAACCTCTCCATTCACACCAGTATGGTGGTCTGTATGAGAATGCCCGCATAGGCTTATATATTAGAATGCTTTTTCACCAGGGAGTGGAACTGTTTGACAGAGAGTAGGGGTGTGTTCTTGTTGAAGCAGTTGTGGCTTTGTTGGAGGAAGTGCGTAACTGGGAGAGGGCTTTGAGGTTTCTAAAAGCCCATGCCAGCGCTCCCCCATCTCTATCTCTACCTCTGCTGGAAGTCTGGGAATCAGGACGTAAAGCTCTCAGCTACTGCTCCAGCACCATGTCTGCTTGCTTCCAGCCATGATAATCATGGACTAGCCTTTTAAAACTGTAAGCAAGTCCCCAATTAAAGCTTTCTTTTATAAGAGTTACCATGGTAATGCTGTCTTTTCACAGCAATTCAGCAGTACCTAAGACACACTGATTTTTTTATAGCAGCATCACTGTTATATTTTTAATTTAAAATAGAAACAAGCTTCTTTTACATGTCAGTTCCAGTTCTCTCCCCTTCCCCTTCTCCCCTACTCCCCATTGACCCCCTATCTCATCCCCATTCTGCTCCTCAGGGAGGGTGAGGCCTTCCATGGGGAATCTTCAAAGTCTGTCGTATCATTTGGATCAGAGCTTAGGCCCTCGCTCATGTGTCTAGGCTGAGGGAGTATCCCTCTATGTGGAATGGGCTCCCAAAGTCCATTGGTGTGCTAGGGATAAATACTGATCTATTACCAGAGGCCCCATAGACTGCCCAGAACTCCTAACTGACACCCACGATCAGGGCGTCTAGGTCAGTCCTATGCTGGTTTCCCAGCTATCATTTTGGGGTCCATGAGCTCCCTCTTGTTTACGTCAGCTATTTCTGTGGGTTTCTCCAGCCTGGTTTTGACCCCTTTACTTATCACTCCTCCCTCTCTGCAACTGGATTTCAGAGTTCGGCTCAGTGTTTAGCTGAGTGTGTCTGCTTCTGCTTCCATCAGTTACTGGATGAAGGCTCTAGGATGACATATAAGGTAGTCATCAATCTTGTTGTTGGAGAAGGGCATTTAAGGTAGCCTCTTGATTATTGCTTAGATTGTTAGTTAGGGTCAATGTTGTAGATCTCTGGACACTTCCCCAGTGCCAGATTTCTCTCGAAACCTATAATGGCTCTCTCTATTGTGGTATTTCTTTTTTTGCTTTCCTCTATTCTTCCCCTGACTCTCATGTACTCCTCTCCAATCCTCTTCTCCCCTTCTCTTTCTCCTAATTCCCTCTCTCCTCCCCTATGCTCCCAATTAGCTCAGGAGATCTTGTCTATTTCTCCTTCTCTTAGTGTCCTTCTTGTTTCCTAGCTTCTCTGGTGGTGTGGATTGTAAGCTGGTAATCCTTTTCTCTGTCTAAAATCCATATATGAGTGAGTTCAGACCATGTTTGTCTTTTTGTGACTGGGTTACCCCACTCAGGATGGTTTCTTCTAGTTCCATCCATTTGCCTGTGAGTTTCAATATTTCATTGTTTTTTTCCCCACTGAGTAATACTCCATTGTGTAAATGTACCACATTTTCTCCATCAATTCTTCAGTTGAGGAGCATCTAGGTTGCTTCCAGGTTCTGGCTATTATAAACAACGCAACAACAGAATTCTTAGCAGGTTTCCTTATAATTTACCCCAGAGGCAGAAGTGAGAGTAAAATCAGACTTGAAGATAGAGTATCTTCCATCAAGCTAAGCAGAGTCTATCTGAATTGTTTTTATTTATGCTTGCTTATGCATTGAGCCGTTAATGGAACCACAAGGATGTAATGAACACAAGGATGTTGGTAACAAACCGTCCAGGTGCAGAACACTCCCTTCTTTAGTGATGCACCCAGGATGGTTAACTGCATGTTTCAGATATTGTTGCCAATAACACTTTACAAATTCGCCACATTCCTCAGAATCAGACGTATTAGCTAGAAACAATAGCTTGTGAAAACACAGTTACTAAGGTTAGCTTTGGAAAATATTTTGAAAATCATTACTGATTTCATTACTGATTCATCTCTGGTAAGCACAGACATGGGAACTATCTTATGATGTATACAAGCATGACAAGTCCCTTAGACCAACAGCCATCATTTGTTTTTTACTTATGTATTTTAACAATGTATTTCCTTTTCAAATTTTTGGGCATGTCATTCTCCCCTTCCCCAAATTTTCCCATTACTACCCTCTCCACCTTCCCACCCAACTTTGGGCAGATACACACACAAACTCACAGAGATTGCGAGAGCATGCAAAAAAAAAAAAAAACCTGTGAAAGCACCAGCCAGCCAGAATTCCAGCAGAGAAGTGGTAAGTGGGGCATGAAATTGAACAACTATTCTGTATGATTACTCAGAACATGCCATGCATCCATCTAGTTGCTTTATCTATGCAATGTCACAAAATCCTTATTCCCAAACCTGTGAGGAAAGCATGGTATATTCATTCAAAACAACAGGGGCTGAGCATGTCATCCATTTGTCTGGGGATAAAGTGTTTAAAAATCCCCACCTTCACTGAACTTGCAGTGTAGCAGAGACTATAAATACATACATCTGTAAGTGCAAATATGAATTATAGATGCAAATATAGTAGAGCAGACATCAGGCAGAAGCAATCTGGGAAATATTAACTCTTGGATGGAAGATGGTAATCACTATTTTAGAGAGAGTGGTAAAAGCCTTTCTGAGCAAGTGACACACTGTCCTTATTTTTTAAAGGGGAGGGGTTTGTGTTGACCAATCAGGAACAGAGATGGAAGGGGAAGGGGGGAAGAGAAAAGAGTTAAAGAAACACACACACACACACACAGAGAGAGAAAGAGAGAGAGAAAGAGAGAGAGAGAGATCTATTGAGCCTTGGGCAGCAGATCAGTACCCATCCCAAGTATACACACGGACTTTGGACTCCCATAGAACAATGTGAGATGCACTCTCACCCTGAACTCTTGGGGAAGGGTCTAGGCCCTGCCCTATATGAAATGACAGACTATGGACACCCCCATGGAGGGCCTCACCCTCCCTGGGGAAATGAGGGGATAATGGGGGGTTGGGGGGAGGGCACAGGAGGAGGGGAGGGAAAGGGAGAGGGACCTGGAACTGACTTGTGAAGCAACCTTGTTTCTTATCTAAATTTAAACTGGAAAATAAAAAGAGAGAGAGAGAGAGGGAGAGAGGGAGAGAGGGAGAGAGGGAGAGAGGGAGAGAGGGAGAGAGGGAGAGAAGAGGGAGAGAAGAGGGAGACAGGAAAAAGTCTGGTCTGCTCCAGGGGAACAGCAGGAAAGAGAGGAGAGCTGGAAAGAGAGAGTGGAAAGAGATAAGCAGGCAAAAAATGTTAAGTGGACTGGGTCTTTCTCTTAGAGGGGTCCTTTGCACTTCCATCGAACCCTGGGCTGACCAGGGCACTGCCTGAGTGCATTCTGCTAGGTGATGGGGCAGGCCAGCATAATGCCTTCCCACCTTTGTTTATTATTAAAAAGGTGAGGAGTTAGGTGTGGCAGGTCAGGGGGTAAGGGCATCTAGTTCTCAAGACTATTTCCTGCTGACCTGGGGCATTGAGCATCTTTGGGTGGGCGAGAAAAAGCTGGGGTGCTGCCATGTCCTGGGTTAGCTGGTTGTCTCATTTTAGTCCAGGCTGTATAGAACTCTCTGGTGCCTCTTAGACCTGTTTGGGTGGGTCCAATTCTGCTCCCTGGAACTTATAAGAGTTTGTGAGTTTTATACACATTAAATATTTGAGACAGCACAGTTGAATTTAAGTTGCCTATAGAGTTAACTTACATTCACATACATAGCAAACAGACAGGGCATTTAAAGAGACAGAGTAGACTTAAAACTTCCAGTGACAAGAAAGCAGATTCACTGCCGATGGAATAGGCATGTTTTTTGTGTGAGATGTGTGCCCTACCAGAACCTGGAAAGGCATGCCATTATGCAAACAAGTCATGCACAACAGAGTCAGTGAAAGAAGAAATTAGAGACAAAGAAATAAAAGGCAAAAAGAAAATGAACTGGCAGTAGGATCTGTTGGCAGAAGCTGGCTAGACTGCCTCTCTGCCTAGGCTGAGAGAAGGGAGTAACCCATGGAGTGGGCAGACCTACAGCTAGGCCATATGGTTGCCCTCAGTCAAGATGGCAGCTACCATAAACAGGTTCCCATCTGCTGGCAGAAGTTAGAAAGGTCCCATAAAGTTTTGAGATATAAATTTGTTGGCTTATTTCCCACGATTGAGGTACAAAGATATGTGGAACTCAAAGGACACTAGAGTCCAAGGGGCACAACTTCCAAAAAGACCACCATTGGCCTGAGAAATGAAAGCACCAGTCAGTACAGATGGTGTTAGAGTACAAAACCCGAAAACCTCATTCATGGGGAAAAAATAAAAATAAAACCTCTCAGAGCATCATGAGCAGATGCTGTCTCAGGCCAGCCCCCTCTGAGCTTCTGGCATCTGTACAGAGGAAAGACAAGGTAGCAGCACAGCTGGGTAGGAAAGAGGCAGAGGAAAGATAACTATTTAGCAGAGAAGTAGGAGGCTTGGATATACGGTAACTCCATTTTCCTGTCCGCTGGCAGTAATTGGAAAGGTCGGGATCTAAAGAGTGTTAAGGCGGCCAATTTGGGCCATTTCTTAGTACAGAGGTGAGTGAGTCTGGGGACCTTTACAAGTGGCATTAAGTGAAGGGGTTTTAGATTTTCTAACAGGCATCCCAGTGGAGTGGATGGGCTTTTTGTTTGTTTGTTTGTTTGTTTACTTCTCATGGAGAGGCAGAGAGAAAAATAGTGGCACAGGTCATTCTTGCAATTTGTCAGTCCGAGAATGAGGGCCAAGGGCTGAACCCGATAGGACACAGCAGTCTGAGAGAAGGCAGTAATCTGTAACCGCCGAAGGTATGAAGTCGAAAGTCCAACGCACTGCCCCAGTGAGGGTGGTGATAAGCCTTGCCTGTGGGAAGTTCACCTTGAGGTGATTGTCAGCAAGAGGGATCTGCTGTGGCCTTGAAGGCTGTGACTAGGGGTTCCCCCACTTCCAAGAACACTGAAAGGGTGCCAGATGATCAACGGTCACTCCCATAGGTCCAAGGAAATGTTTACGCTGACTGGGGGATAGGGCGCCTTACCAAATTGTAGCCAGTATTAGTGGGATCCCAGCAGACAGGCAGATGGAAAGTGGGCTGTCAGTTCAGGATCATTGTCCCCAAGTGTCTTCAGCTGCCTGCCAGCAGGCGGTGGAGAAGTCACGGAGAGAGCCCGAGCAAGTTTCACAGCACCAAAAGGCGATGAAACACGAACCACAAAACTCAACAAACCCACATGGAGTTTATTGGGAAAAGGAAGAAATGGGAGGGGTAGGAGTTGGCCAACCAGGAACAGAGATGTAAATAGGGCGGGAACAGTAAAGAGTTAAAGACACACACACACACACACACACACACACACACACACACACACACACACACACACACACACACACACAGAGAGAGAGAGAGAGAGAGAGAGAGAGAGAGAGGGAGGGAGGGAAGGAGAGAAAGAGAGAGAGATAGAGAGAGAGGGAGGGAGGGAGAGTAAGAGAGAGATAGAGGGAGGGAGGGAGGGAGAAAGAGAGAGAGATAGAGAGAGGGAGGGAGGGAGGGAGAAAGAGAGATAGAGAGAGAGGGAGGGAGAGAGGAAGGGAGGGAGAGAAAGAGAGAGAGGGGGGGAGGACAGGAGAGAAGAGGGAGATAGGAAAGTCTGGTCCGCCCCAGGGGAACAGCAAGAAAAAGAGAGTGGAAAGAGAGAAGTGGGAAAGAGATAAGCAGGCAAAAAGACCATTAAGTGAGTGGGGTCTTTCTCTTTTTTTTTCCATATTTTTTATTTAACTTTTTACACATGTCACTTTCAGTTCCCTCTCCCTCCCCTCCTCCCTCAACCCCCAATCCTCCCAACCCCTCACCCCCACTCCATCCCCACTCTACTCCCCAGGGAGGGCAAGGGCCTCCATGAGGGATTTCCAGAGTCTGTCACATCATCCCGGGAATTGGCCCAGGTTCTTCCCCATGTGTCCAGGATGAGAGAGCATCCCTCCACGTGACATGGGCTCCCAGAGTCCCTCTGTATGCCGAATAAATACTTCTCCACTCTCCAAGGTCCCACAGATTGCCAACGTCTCTGCTCTGTCACCCAGGTTCAGTGGGAGGATGTCTGGATCAGTTCCATGCTGGTTCCCCAGTCATCAGTCTGGGGTCCATGTGATGCCTCTTGTTTAGGTCAGCTGCCCCTGTGGGTCTCGCCAGCCCGATCCCGACTCCTTGGTCATCACTCCGGGTTCCAGGAGTTCAGTTCGGTTCACAGCTGTGGGTGTCTGCCTCGGTCTCCATCAGCCACTGGATGAGAGTTCTAGGATGGCATATAAGGCAGTCATCATTCTCACCATCATGGGAGGGCATATAAGGTAGCCTTAATGCCAGTAGATCTGTGAAGATCTCACTAGTGCCAGATCTCTCCTCCCACTTATAATGGCTCTCTCTTTTATGGTATCTCCCACCCGTTTCTCCTCTATTCTTACCCTGGCTCAACCTTCCTGCTCTCCCGTGTCATCCTCTCTTCTCCTCTTCTTTCCTTCTCGTTCTCTCATCTCCTTCTGCCCTCACCTTCTCCCCCTCCCCAATCTAATTAGGAGATCGCATCCCCTAACCCTTCTCCGGGTTATCATGAATATCTCTCTTAGGGTCCTCCCTGCACCCCAGACTCTCTGGCGGTGGGATTGTAGGCTGGCAATGCCCTCCTCTATGTCTAAAATCCCTATATGAGTGAGTACATACCATGTTTTTCTTTTTGTGACTGGGTTACCTCACTCAGGATGGTTTCTTCTAGTGCCATTCATTTGCCTGCAAATGTCAAGATTCCATTTTTTTTCTGCTGAGTAATACTCCCTTGTGTAAATGTACCACATTTTCTCTATGGACTCTTCAGTTGAGGGGCATCTAGATTCTTTCCAGGTTCTGGCTATTACAAATAATGCTATGAACATAGTGGAACAGATGTCCTTATTGTTTGAGGGTACATCTTTTGTGTATATGCCTAAGAGTGGAATTACTGGATCTTGTGGTAGACTGATTTCCATTTTTTCTGAGGAATCTCCATACTGATCTCTAAAGTGGCTGCACTACTTGGCACTCCCACCAGCAGTGTAGGAGTGTCCTGCTTTCACCACATCCTCTCCCGCATAAATTGTCATTGGTGTTTTTGATTTTAGCCATTCTGACAGGAGTGAGATGGTATTTCAGAGTTGTTTTGATTTCATTTCCCTAATGGTTAAAGACGTTGAGCACTTTCTCAAGTGTCTCTTGGCCATTTTGGACTCCTCTGTTAAGAATTCTCTATTTAGCTTTGTACCCCATTTTTTAATTGAATCCTTTGGTGTTTTGGAGACTTGCTTCTTGAGTTCTTTGTAAATTTTGGAGATCAGACCTCTGTCAGATGTGGGGTTTGCGAATATCTTTTCCAATTCTGTGGGCTATCATTTGTCTTGTTACTGTGTCCTTTGCCTGCAGAAGCTCCTCAGTTTCAGGAGGTCCCATTTATTAATTGTCAGTCTCAGTGTCTGTGCTACTGGTGTTATGTTCAGGAGGCTGTCTCCTGTACCAATTCCTTCAAGGGCACTTCCCACTTTCTCCTCTAAGAGATTCACTGTGGCTGGATTGATGTTGAGGTCTTTGATCCATTTGGACTTAAGTTTTGTGCATGGTGATAGATATGTATCTATCTGTTGTTTTTTACATTCCATCATCCAGTTACTCCAGCACCATTTGTTGAAGGTGCTTCCTTTTTTCCATTGTATAGTTTTAGCTTCTTTTTCAAAGATCATGTGTTCAAAGGTGTGTAGGTTGATTATCAGGGTCTTTGATTCGATTCCATTGGTTTACCTGTCTGCTTTTGTGCCAATACCAAGCTGTTTTCAGGACTATAGCTCTATAATAGAGCTTGAAGTCAGGGATGGTGATGCCTTTGGAAGTTCCTTTATTGTACAGGTTTGCCTTGGCTCTCCTGGGTCTTTTGTTTTTCCATATAAAGTTGAGGATTGTCCTTTTGAGGTGAAAAATTGTGCTGGTATTTTGATAGGGATTGCATTGAATCTGTAGATTGCTTTTGGCAAAATTGCCATTTTTACTACATTGATCCTACCTATCCAATAGCGTGGGAGATCTTTCCATTTTCTGTATCTTCTTTAATTTCTTTAGTCTTTCACCTGTTTGGTTAGAGTTACCCCAAGATATTTTATGATGTTTGTGGCTATTGTAAGGGGTGATGTTTCTTTGAATTCTTTCTCATCCCCTTTATTGCCTATATATAGTAGGGCTACTGATTTTTTTGACTTTGCAGCTGTAGGAGTTTCCTGGCAGAATTCTTTGGTTCACTTACATAGACTATCATATCATCTGCAAATAGTGAAAGTTTGACTTCTTCCTTTCCAATTTGTATTCCCTTGATCTCCTTTTGTTGTCTTATTGCTGTAGCTAGAACTTCAAGTACAATATTGAAGAGATATGGAGAGAGTGGATAGCCTTGTCTTGTTTCTGATTTTAGAGGAATTTCCTTGAGTTTCTCTCCATTTAGTTTGATTCTAGCTGTTGGTTTGCTGTATATTGCTTTTATTATGTGTAGGTACGTTCCTGTTATCCCTGATCTCTCCAAGACCTTTATCATGAAGGGGTGTTGTGTGAGGAGCCGCCCTCACTATCGCTATCGCCATTAGAAGATGGCGCTGACATCTGCTGTCAGTTGGAGTTTACCGTTTAAGCTGTGCCTCACCCGTCATCTGGGGTGATGAGCAAACCACCAATCCCGGCTCTACACGTCTCACTCGGAGCTCCTAGGCTTATATAAGGGGCTGGGTTTCTTAGCTTGGGGTCTCCCTCTCAGAAGCTGATCATCTATCTCTCAAGATGTATTAAAGCTTTACTGCAGAAGGATCCGAGTGTCCTGCGTCGTTCTTGCTGGCGAGACGGTAGCGCGGGACATCTGGTGCCGAAACCCGGGAACTCTTCAACATCGCCGGCGCCGCGGGAGACCCCTCGGAAGACGGGGCGGATTCAGAACTGCAGGGACGTAAGTTCAGAGAGGTATGCTTTATCCTGAACACCCCTTTTCTCGACTTTGGCCTTAGTTTGTCATCACCGTGGGACGGGTCAGTGGAGGCTTTGGTGCTAGTCCTGTTTGTCCTTCTTCATCGTGGCTGGTACTGACAGAACGGTGCTGTCAGTCTGGTAAGTCGAGCGCCGTTTTTAGATAAGCCGCTAGCGCGATGGGGTTGTCACAGTCAGTGGTTACTGCCCTACAGACTGTGCTAAAACAAAGAGATCTCAAAATTGCACCACGAACACTTCAAAATTTTGTGAAGGAGGTAGATAGAGTGGTACCATGGTATGCTTGTTCCGGGTCCCTCACTGTGGCCTCATGGAACAAGCTAGGTAAAGAACTAGACAGGAAGCATGCAGAAGGAGATCTCCGCTTAGGTACCAAAGCCATTTGGAAGCTAGTTAAAAACTGCTTGGAGGATGAGGCCTGTCACCCTGCTATAATAGAAAGTCAGGGAACCTTAGAGGAAGTTCAGGATAGCATGTCAGAAACTGAACGGAGTGAGAGAATGGGAGCTCGCAAAAGGAAAGACATGTCTAAGAAAAAAGGCCCTCCCCAAGAAGTTAAGAAAGGGGGAGAGAAAGAAGGGAGTGATCATTCACCCCCTAACAAATCTAAGAAAAAGAAAAAGCCAGAATCTAGCCTATACCCTACGGTAGAGCTAGAAGCCTTGGAGCTAGATAATTCCGATTCTGACACTCTGGATTCTAGCGAAGAAGGTGGTCTAGAGGAGGAGGTGGCACGGTATGAGGAAGAAAGATATCACCCTGATAGACACCGGCCGCTGAAAACAAAAATGAATGTGAGGCCACCGCCTATAAATCCGGCGGGCTCACGCCCTTCGGCGCCTCCGCAGTATGAGCTTTGGCTGAATACTGGTACTGACTCCTTTTTACCTTTAGAGGAACGGAGAAAAATACAAATGGCTTTTCCAGTATTCGAGAATGTGGAAGGCGGAAGAGTACATACTCCCGTAGATTACAATCAAATCAAAGAATTGGCCGAATCCATTCGTAATTATGGGGTCAATGCTAACTTTACCACAATACAGGTAGAAAGGCTTGCTAATTTTGCCATGACTCCCACTGACTGGCAGACGACAGTGAAAGCAGTGCTTCCCAACATGGGACAATACATGGAATGGAAGGCTCTCTGGTATGATGCAGCCCAGGCGCAAGCTAGAGTTAATGCCACAGCTGAAGATGAGAATCAGAGGCAGTGGACATTTGAAATGCTGACAGGTCAGGGTCAACATGCCCTTAATCAAACCAACTACATCTGGGGCGTCTATGGTCAGGTGTCGGCCGCCGCTATTAAAGCATGGAAGGCCCTCACAAAAAGGGAAGGCCCTCACAAAAAGTGGACACCTTACAAAGATTGTCCAAGGACCCCAAGAGCCATTTTCAGACTTTGTGGCCAGAATGACCGAGGCCGCCGGTCGCATCTTTGGTGATTCAGAACAAGCTATGCCCCTGATTGAGCAACTTGTCTATGAACAAGCAACCCAGGAATGTCGAGCGGCTATCGCCCCTCGCAAAAGCAAAGGTTTACAAGATTGGCTCAGAGTGTGCAGGGAGCTGGGGGGACCCCTAACCAATGCAGGACTAGCTGCCACCATTTTACAAACGCACAGGCGTAGAGATTTATCTAGTCGAAAAGCTTGTTTTAATTGTGGGAAAATGGGGCACCTTAAGAAAGATTGTCAATCCCCTGAAAGAACAAGAGAACTGAAGCTTTGCCATCGTTGTGGTAAAGGTTATCATAGGGCTAGTGAGTGCAGGTCAGTCCGGGATATGAAAGGGAGGCTTCTGCCCCCTATTGAAGAACCCAAGGTACCCCAATCAAAAAACGGGTCACGGGGCCCATGGTCCCAGGGCCCTCAGAAATATGGGAACCGATTTCAGAAAAGCAATCAAGAGGAAGTAGAGGCTTCCGAGGAACCCCCGGAATGGACTTGCGTGCCGCCTCCGACTTCTTACTCATGCCCCAAATGAATGTTCAACCGGTCCCAGTCCATTCCCCTGGACCTTTGCCCCCTGCCACCATTGGGCTTATTCTGGGCCGTGGCTCCTTAACTTTACAGGGACTCATTATATATCCTGGGATTGTTGACCCGTATCATAAAGAGGAGATTCAAGTTCTCTGTTCTAGCCCTCGGGGTGTATTTTCTATAAAGCAGGGAGATAGAATTGCACAACTGGTGTTGCTGCCCTCCCTCGGGGATGGAGAAACCTACACTTTACAAAAAAGGGCTATGGGATCTTCTGGAAGTGATTCAGCCTATCTGGCTATACCCCTAAATGAGAGACCTACAATAAAATTGTTAATTAATGGAAAAGAATTTGAAGGGATAATGGATACGGGAGCAGACAAAAGCATTATTTCACTCCATTGGTGGCCGAAGTCTTGGCCCACTGTTGTTTCATCTCATTCTCTACAAGGTCTTGGATACCAGTCCTCTCCTGCCATCAGTGCCTCAGCCTTAACCTGGCGGAACGCTGAGGGCAAACAGGGATGTTTTACCCCCTATGTGTTGCCACTCCCTGTAAATTTATGGGGACGGGATGTGTTACAAGCCATGGGCATGACCCTAACTAATGAATACTCCCCCAGGCATCAGCCATTATGGCAAAGATGGGGTATACAAAGGGTAGAGGCTTGGGTAGGCAAGAACAAGGCAGAATAAAACCCATTACACAACATGGAAATCGGGGTAGAAAAGGACTGGGTTTTATTTAGGGGCCGTTGAGGCTTCACGACCCATACCGTGGAAAACAGAGGAGCCGTTATGGGTCTCTCAATGGCCTCTATCCTCTGAAAAATTAGAGGCTGTCACAAGATTAGTGCAAGAACAGGAATGGCTGGGGCATCTAGAGCCTTCTACCTCCCCATGGAATACACCAATTTTTGTTATTAAGAAGAAATCTGGGAAGTGGAGATTACTCCATGACCTGCGGGCCATTAACAATCAGATGCATCTTTTTGGCCCTGTTCAAAGAGGACTTCCTTTGCTTTCTGCACTCCCTCAAGATTGGAAGCTTATTATTATAGATATTAAGGATTGTTTCTTCTCTATTCCACTTTACCCACGGGATAGACCAAGGTTTGCCTTCACTATCCCTTCTCTTAATCATATGGGACCAGACAAGAGATTTCAGTGGAAGGTACTGCCGCAAGGCATGGCCAATAGCCCAACAATATGTCAGCTGTATGTGCAGGAGGCTTTGGAGCCAATTAGGAAGCAATTTACATCTTTAATCATGATCCATTATATGGACGATATTCTTATTTGTCACAAAGAGTTAGATGTTTTACAAAAGGCTTTTCCCATGCTGGTGGCTGAATTAAAACAGTGGGGATTAGAGATTGCCTCAGAAAAGGTTCAAATTGCAGATACAGGCCTCTTTTTGGGCTCAATGATTACTCCCAAAAATATAGTTCCTCAGAAAATAGAAATTCGCAAAGACCACTTACAAACATTAAATGATTTTCAGAAACTTCTGGGAGATATAAATTGGTTGAGGCCCTTTTTAAAAATTCCATCTGCTGATCTAAAACCCCTCTTCGATCTCCTGGAGGGTGAGCCTCATATCTCCTCACCCAGAAAATTTACCCCTGCTGCCCACCGAGCCTTACAGATGGTGGAAGAGGCCTTACAGGAAGCACAATTACAACGTATTGAGGAGTCACTACCTTTTAATCTGTGTGTTTTTAAGACAGCTCAATTGCCAACTGCAGTCCTGTGGCAACATGGACCATTACTTTGGATTCATCCAAATGCTTCCTCTGCTAAGATTATTGACTGGTACCCTGATGCTGTTGCACAGCTCGCGCTTCGCGGAATAAAAGCAGCTGTTACGCATTTTGGCAGGGATCCTGATTCCTTGATTGTGCCTTATACTGCTGCACAAGTTCAGACCTTGGCAGCCACATCTAGTGATTGGGCAGTTTTAGTTACTTCCTTTTCAGGACAAATTGATAATCATTTTCCAAAGCATCCAATTTTACAGTTTGCCCTAAACCAGGCTATAGTGTTTCCACAAGTGACAGCTAAAGACCCACTCCCAGATGGGACTGTGGTGTACACTGATGGATCGAAAACTGGTATGGGAGCTTATGTGGTCAAGGATAGGGTTATATCTAAACAATATAATGAAACTTCACCTCAAGTTGTAGAATGTCTGATAGTACTGGAGGTTCTTGAGGCTTTTCCAGGACCCCTCAATATTGTATCAGATTCCTCTTATGTGGTTAATGCAGTTAATCTCCTTGAGATAGCTGGAATAATAAGATCCTCCAGCAGAGTTGCTAACATCTTTCAGAAGATACAAGCTGCCTTGTTAAATAGGAGATTTCCTGTTTTCATTACCCATGTCCGAGCACATTCTGGACTCCCAGGTCCCATGTCCTTAGGGAATGACTTAGCGGACAAGGCTACAAAGCTGGTGGCCGCTGCCTTGTCTACCCACACACAAGCAGCAAAAGAATTCCATCAGCGCTTTCATGTGACAGCTGAGACCTTGCGCCGTCGTTTTGCTCTATCCAGGAAAGAGGCTAGGGAAATTGTTACTCAATGCCAGAATTGCTGCGAATTCTTACCTGCTCCCCACGTGGGAATAAACCCACGTGGCATTAGACCATTGCAGATGTGGCAGATGGATGTTACTCATATTCCCTCTTTTGGAAGGCTTCAATATGTTCATGTTTCTGTTGACACCTGTTCTGGCGTAATGTTTGCCACACCTCTAACAGGGGAAAAGGCCTCATATGTGATTCAACATTGCCTTGAGGCCTGGAGTGCTTGGGGAAAACCCAGAATTTTAAAAACAGACAATGGACCAGCATATACCTCTCAAAAATTCCGACAGTTTTGTCGGCAAATGGATGTTACCCATCTAACTGGCCTACCTTATAACCCTCAAGGACAGGGCATTGTGGAACGTGCCCATCGTACACTCAAATCATATCTGATTAAACAAAAGGGGAGTATTGAGGATGTTCTACCCTCGGTACCAAGAGTTGCTGTGTCCATGGCACTTTTTACCCTTAATTTCTTGAACTCTGATGCCCAAGGCCACACTGCGGCCGATCGCCACAGTTTAGAGCCTGATAGGCCAAAAGAAATGGTAAAATGGAAAGATGTCTTGACTGATCTCTGGAAAGGCCCGGATCCTATTCTTATAAGATCCAGGGGAGCTGTGTGTGTTTTTCCACAGGAGGAAGAAAACCCCCTGTGGATCCCTGAAAGACTCACTCGAAGAGCTCCTTCACAACTCCAGAATAAGAAGGATGGAGGCCAAGTGGGTGATGAAGACTCTCCTACTCGGGATGATGGTTCCTAGTATGATGGGAGAGTTACGGTGGGCCATCATGTCTACCTTCCCCCTACCGATGCCAGTGATGCATAATGCCCAGGAGTTCCCTAGATTTTTCACAACTAATAGAGAGTTGGGGCTTGCCTTTTTGCCTTTAGATCCTCAGATACAGAGTTTTCAGGATGAGAGAACCTTGTCATTGGTAGGAAGCTTGTGCTTTACTGTGATTTCTTCATTAAAGGATAATTTTATTCATATGGATCCAGAAAGATCTAATGCTAATCCTTTTGAATTAATGGAAGCTGTACTGATCTTTCTCCTATGGCAATGATTGCTGGAGGATATAGTGAGAAGGGACAGATTACTTTTGATTGGAAAGGGGCATTAGGCAACAGTCTGAGTGAGGGACAGAGCTCTGGATCATCTGATTGGTCCTCCTCCAATGTTAAGTATACCCCTTTTAAGAGAACTAATTATTCAGCTGCTCCAATTTGTGTTTGGCTGCCCTTTATTTGGGTTGTGAGTAATGATACCTTAGGTAAGAATCAGAAAGAAATAAATTGCTCTGCTTAGAATTGTTTTTATGCATTATGCTGGGATGCTATTAAGCACCCTTTTGCTTTGGTAATGCGCATGCCTCGATTTGTTCCAGTTCCTGTTGAGGTGCCAAGTAGTTTGAGTTTGTTTAGGGAAAAGCGAGATTTTTGGGATCTCTGCTATTATTGTGGGCCTGATAGCTGCCGCCGCGGTTACTGCTTCGGTTACCGCCTCGGCCCTTGCACTTTCCGCCACTGTGCAGACAACTCAAACCATTAATGAACTATCAGCCACTGTGACCATGGCCCTAGATAAACAGGCCACTGCCAATTCTCAGATACAAGGAGGCCTGATGTTGGTAAACCAACAGATTAATTTGGTTCAGGAACAATTGGATATATTGTGGCAGATGGCCCAATTGGGATGTGAACAAAAGTTGCCTGGCCTTTGTGTCACTTCAGTACAATATGAGAATTTTACAAGAGCAGCTAACCTGTCAAAAGCTCTGTCTCAACATTTATTACAGAATTGGACTTTTGAGTTTGAGCAGACACTCCGTGAGTTGAGAGTGGCGATCCTGCAAGTGAATTCGACGCGTCTGGATCTTTCTCTGATGGAAGGCCTCTCCTCCTGGATTTCATCTGCATTTTCTTATTTTAAGGAATGGGTGGGGGTGGGATCATTTAGCCTAGTTCTCTGCTGTGGAATAGTGTTGATGCTTTGGATGGTGTGTAAGCTCAGAGCCCAAACAAAAGAGACAAAGTGATGGTGGCACAAGCACTTGCTGCCTTAGAACACGGAGCCTCCCCTGACATTTGGTTAACCATGTTAAAGCAATAGGTCGCTGGCCTCCCGGCTCTTGCACCCCACGAGGCTAGTCTCATTGCACGGGATAGAGTGGGTAGGCTTCAGCAGCCCAAGGAGTTGCAAGGCTAAGCACTGCACAGGAGAGGTCTGCGGTATAACGACTTTCTCCTGGGAGATAAGTCATCTTGCATGAAGGTTCTATGTCATGATCTCCTTCCCCCAGAAAAACGACATCGGGACTGGTCAGGGCTCCCTCTGGGGATAAGACCCTGGAGAGGAGCTTTGTACATGTTCCAAATTTGCACATGGGGATTTGACCTCTATCTCCACTCCAAAGTCGTGGGTGTCCTATGGCTTCAAAAATAAATGAATAGGGGGAGATGTGAGGAGCCACCCTCACTATCGCTATCGCCATTAGAAGATGGCGCTGACATTTGCTGTCAGTTGGAGTTTACCGTTTAAGCTGTGCCTCACCCGTCATCTGGGGTGATGAGCAAACCACCAATCCCGGCTCTACACGTCTCACTCGGAGCTCCTAGGCTTATATAAGGGGCTGGGTTTCTTAGCTTGGGGTCTCCCTCTCAGAAGCTGATCATCTATCTCTCAAGATGTATTAAAGCTTTACTGCAGAAGGATCCGAGTGTCCTGCGTCGTTCTTGCTGGCGAGACGGTAGCGCGGGACAGTGTTGGATTTTGTTAAAGGCTTTTTCACTATCTAGTGAGATGATCATGTGGTTTTTCTTTTTCAGATTGTTTATATAGTGGATTACATTGATGGATTTTCATATGTTGAACCATTCCTGCATCCTTACTTGATCATGGTGTATGATTTTTTCTTATGTGTTCTTGGATTTGATTTGCCAGTACTTTATTGAGTATTTTTGCATTAATGTTCATGAGGGAGATTGGTCTGTAATTCCCTATCTTGGTTGTGTCTTTGTGTGGTTTGGCTACTAATGTAATTGTAGCCTCGTAAAAAGAATTTGGCAGTGATCCTTCTTCTTATATTGTGTGGAACAATTTGAAGATTATTGGTATTAGATCTTCCTTGAATTTTTGGTAGAATTCCACACTGAAACCATCTGGCCCTGGACTTTTCTTGGTTGGAAGACTTTTATGGCTGCTTCTGTTTCTTTAGGGGATATAGGTATGTTTAACTTGTTTATCTCTTCTTGATTTAATTTTGGTAAGTGATATCTATCCAGAAAACCATCCATTTCCTTCAGATTTTCCAATTTAGTGGAGTACAGATTTTCAAAGTATGACCAGATGATTCTTTGGATTTCCCCAGTGTCTGTTCTTATGTCCCCCTTTTCATTTTTGATTTTGTTAATTAGCATGTTCTCTCTCTGTCTTTGGTTAGGTTTGATAGAGGTTTGTCTATCTTGTTGATTTTCTCAAAGAACCAACTCTTTGTTTCATTGATTCTTTGTATTGTTTTCTTTGTTTCTACTTGATTGATTTCAGCTCTCAATTTGTTTATTTCCTGGTGTTTACTCCTCCTGGGTGAGTTTGCTTCTTTTTGTTCTAGTGCTTTCAGGTGTTCTGTTAATTCTCTAGTGTGGAAATTCTCCAGTTTCTTCATGTGGGCACTTAGTGCTATGAATTTTCCTCTTAGAACCGCTTTCAAAGTATCCCAAAGGTTTGGGTATGTTCTGCCTTCTTTTTCATTGAATTCTAGGAAGTCTTTTATTTCTTTATTCTTCCTTTACCCAGGGGTGATGCAACTGAACATTGTTCAGTTTCCATGATTTTGTGAGGTTTATGCAGTATGTGTTGACGGTGAATTCTAATTTTAAGCCGTGGTGGCCCGAAAGTTTACAGGGGGTTATTCCAATTTTTTGTATCTGTTGAGGTTTGCTTTACTGCCAAGAATGTGGCCGATTTTAGAGAAGGTTCCGTGTGGTGCTGAGAAGAAGGTATATTCTTTTATGTCTGGGTGGAATGTTCTATAGATGTCTGTTAAATCCAATTGGGTGATAATTTCTGTTAATTCCTTTGTTTCTTTGTTAAGCTTCTGTCTGGTGGACCTGTCCTGTGGTGAGAGTGGGGTGTTGAAGTCTCCCACTATAAGTGTGTGGGGTTTAATGTGTGATTTGAGTTGTAGTAATGTTTCTTTTATGAATATAGGTGCCTTTATATTTGGGGCATATATGTTTAGAATTGAGACTTCTTCCTGATGGATTTTTCCTATGATGAATATGAAATGTCCTTCTTTATTTCTGTTGATTAATTTTAGTTTGAAGTCTATTTTGTTAGTTATTAGGATAGCTACACCCGCTTGCTTCTTATGTCCATTTGATTGGAAAGTCTTTTCCCAACCCTTAACCTTGAGGTAGCATCTGTCTTTGAAATTGAGGTGTGTTTCTTGTATGCAGCAGAAGGATGGATTCTGTCTTCTTATCCATTTGGTTAACCTGTGTCCTTTCATAGGTGAGTTAAGACCATTGATATTCAGGGATATTAATGACCATTGATTGTTGATTCTTGTTTGCTTTGGATCCATTTTATGTGTCAGTTTTTCTCCTATTTCTGATTTCTGGTTAAGTTGGATTATCTATTTCCCATGTTATTTTGAGTGTAGTTAACTTCCTTGTGTCAGAGTTTTCCCTCTAGAACTTTCTGTAGTTCTGGATTTGTGGATACATATTGCATAAATCTTGTTTTATCATGGAATATTTTGTTTTCTCCATCTATAGTGATTGAGAGTTTTGTTGGGAATAGTAGTCTGGGTTGGAATCTGTGGTCTCTTAGTGTTTCTAGAACATCTATTCAGGACCTTCTGGCTTTCATAGTTTCCATGGAGAAGTCAGGTGTAATTCTGATAGGTTTGCCTTTATATGTTACTTGGCCTTTTTCCTTTGCTGCTTTTAATATTCGTTATTTATTCTGTATGTTTGGTGTTTTGATTATTATGTGGTGACGGGACTTTTTTTTTGGTCCAATCTATTTGGTGTTCGGTAACCTTCTTGTAGTTTCATAGGCATCTCCTTCTTCAGGTTGGGAAAATTTTCTTCTATGATTTTGTTGAATATATTTTCTATAGCATTGAGCTGGGCTTCTTTGCCTTCTTCTATACCTATTATTCTTAGATTTGGTCTTTTCATGGTGTCCCATATTTCCTGGATATTTTGTGTTAGGGATTTGTTGGATTTAAGACTTTCTTTTGTTGATGAGTCTATTTCCTCTAGTTTATCTTCAGTGAATGATATTCCGTCTTCCATCTCTTGTATTCTGTTAGTTATGCTTGCATCTGTAGTTCCTGATTTTTTTTTCAGCCTTTTGGTTTCCAGCATTACCTCAGTTTGTGTTTTTCTTAGTGTCTCCATTTCAGTTTTCAGGTCTTGAACTGTTTGAATTGTTTCTTTCATCTGTTTGATTGTTTTTTCTTGGCTTTCCTTAAGAGATTTGTTGATTTCTTGCATTGTTTGGTTTGTGTTTTCTTCCATTTCTTTAAGGGACTTTCTCATATCCTCTTTGAGGGCCTCTATCACTTTCAGGAGGTTGTTTTGAAGGTCATTCTTTTCTGTTTCATCTTTGTTAGTATGTTCAGGTCTTGCTGGTGTAGAGTTTCTAGACTCTGGTGGTGTCATACTGATTCCTCTGTTGTTAGCTATGTTTTTATATTGACTTCTTCCCATCCTTTCTTTCAGTAGGATCTTGTGGGGTCTCTTCCTCTCCTGGTGGGTTTGGGTCTAAGGATCCTTTCCAGTGCATTCAAGCAGGTCCAATACTTCAATGTGTGCAGGTGGGTCTGGGACACTCTTGAGCTCAGGTTGGAGACCAGAGGGTACTTAAGCACCAGGAAGAAACTTAAGCACTTAGGCACTTAAGCACCAGGAAAGGACCAGAAGATGCTGAAGACTGAGGTGTGGGCAGATTCAGTGCAATCCTTGGGGGGGCAGGTCCTCTTTAGGCACAGAAAATTCCCAGGGAGATGGAGCTGGGGGATGTAGGGAATTGGGGCCCAGATCAGGGTCCCCACTCACCTTAAGCACTTAAGCACTGGGAAAGGACTGGAAGACATTGAAAACTGAGGTGTGGGCAGGTTCAGGGAGATCCTGGGGGGGGAGGGCAAGTTCTCTCTAGGTGCAAACAACGCCCAGGAAGATGGGGCTGGGGATGTAGGAGTTGGGGCTCAGAGCAGGGCCCCTACTCACCTTAAGCACTGGGAAAGGACCAGGAGACACTGAAGACTGATGTGTGAGCAGATTCAGGGTGATCCTTCCAGGGTCTTTCTCTTAAAGGGATCCTTTGCACCTCCCTGGAACCCTGGGCTGACCAGGGTACTGCCTGAGTGCATTCTGACCTACGATGGGACAGGCCAGCATAATGCCTGAATCCCTATAATGTTTAACCTGCAATTGGGAAGCAGAGAGAAAATAAGAAGTGGGGCCTCCACATAAATACTCAAGGCTCACCCTTGGTGACTCACCTCCTCCAAGAAGGTGCCACTTTCAAAGGTTCTGCAATCAAATTACCGCACATGAGTTACTTGGGATCTGAAGAAAGGATGCCTTTGAGGAACAGTGTTTGGGAGCCAACAACATTGAAATGTAAATGCCCTTAAAGAAGACTGTGTCTTGAATGTTTGAGGATTGATAGAGCATCCATTGGTTTGAGCGAGGGAGAGCATCATTTGTCTGTGATGTTTTATATTGACCCTCATAGCAGACTAATATAATAGATTCATACATGCCACTTGGAATTACTCTACTCTTTTTGTTGTTGTTGTTGGATTTTGGAGGCAGGGTTTCTCTGAGGTGTCCTGACTGACCTGGAACTCACTTTGTAGGTAAAGTTGGTCTTAAACTTACAGAGATTCACCTTAAAGGTGGTGGCCACTATGTCCCCCAACTGCCATATTCTTAAATTCACAAATACTCATGATGCTTGAGAACCTAATAATCTTATGCTGTGTGACTGTGAAGCACAGATATTAAAGATTCCCCCACAAAAATGAAGATTACTTTATCCATGCCCTCCATTAATGAATGGGAAATCCATTATTTGAGTGTTAATCTATCTGATATTAATGGGTACATATTCTCAAGGTTCTACATGTTCTGTAGACAGTGAAAAATGCATGCTAATTGCTGTATCTCTTTGTTTTTGTGTTCCACATAAAATGGAGTACATATTGATTCCATCTGTGTCAGAATGTCTGGTAATTTTCACTGGCCTGCAAATGGGGTATTCTCATAGAAGCTCTAAGATCCAAGTCCTCTGCCCTTTTGTAGGTTTTTGACCTTGGGTATTTTTTTTTCTTTCAAACTTGCCTCAACCCACCAAATGCTGTTGGCTAGATACCAACCTTGGTTCTGAGAAAACTGGAAAGTGTTTTCTTTAGCACAAGTGACAATAGCCTTAGGACATAATAACTATTCAGATGAGATATAAAGGAATAATGGGTTCTCTCTGATGTCCATCGCATTCTTTCCAGGGGGTGAGGTGTTCTGGCCTCTGATCACAATGTCCTTTAGCATGGAAAACAAGGCAAGTATTTTTGACTTCTCCCCAGTCACTATGTACACATTCATCATAATTTACATACTTCACGAATATTCAGGAGCATATCTGCCAATTGCCTTTGGGAAAACTTACGACTACAGTAAAGAGGATTAGAGGAATGTTCTTTAACAAAGCAGAAAAAGGCAGCTAAATCAATGAATAAGGGGTATGGATGGGAACCTTTCATTCCTGAAGATGTATGTAAATTGGATTGTGATAGATGTGACTGGAGACTGTGTTCTTATGGAAAGTAATGAACAAGAATTAACCAAAATAATAACCATCTTTCTCTTAAATTAGGCTCCAAACATAGCTTTGTCTCTTGAACTCTTTTCCACACATGTGAACTAAGTTGTAACTGGTATTAAGTCAGTGATTTCCAATGAAGAGATGACTTTTCCAATTGCTGTGAGAAGATTAGGTGTCCTGTGAAGACACTCAACCTGCAAGATCTCCTGGACTCTGCAGTGGGATGAACCAGATAGATTTGCTCAGGATGCCTGAATGAAACCCATGATTTTCTACTTCTTCATGAGACACTTAATCTTAATGAATGATTTTGACTCTTGGCCCCCCAGTTTCTAAATCTTTGGCCCTATGTTTCCTAGTGGAACAAAGTACAGAATCCTACATGATGCCACCATGATGAGACTTCTGTGTGTGTGTTCAAGAAGCATTGCTAGCCTGTATGTTTCCTGCTTGCATCTAGTGAGGATAGTCATCATCCAAGTGACACTGAAGAGTTTCTTTGACCATTATATTAGTTTAGCCAAGGTATAAAACCTATGTTTTCATAGCTCATCTTCTCCAGGGTCTGTGCCTTTATCAGCATTTCTTCTCATGTTTACATATGATCATGACAGAAATAATGTCTGAAAAAAGAATCCCTGACCTCTTCATACACAGTTGGTGACTGATGACTGTTAACCCTACTTTTACCAACACGGTCATGATGCCTGGTCTCTAAGAACATTTGTTCTTTACTTTGGATTGTCTTGAAGTATACCAAACCAGTTGGAATGGAGACGTCTACTTCTGGTTTGGTGTTCAATTTTCTAATTATCTCTCTCACTATTAACTGCCTTCTTTCTATTTCCATCTTTCACTTCCTCCCTCTCTTCCTCTCTCTTCTTATTCTTCCTTTTCTCATCCTCAAGGGCAAAGTTTTGGTTAATTATTGCTCTTGAAATCAGACAGAGTTGGATGTGATCCCAAAGGCACCTGCGTGGTACTGTGTAGAATAAATACTAATATCTCTTCAGGTTTCATCTCTAAAAATAGCAGAAGAAGACAGAATGTAACTTATAAAGTTGTGAGATTTTCAAAGATTGTATGTCATGTTGGAAAAGTCAAAAGTCCAAAGTTTCCCTACAGGACAAGCATCACTTTCAAAAGACACCATGGAATATTCTAAGAAGGATGTTCACTCACTCTACGCCATTTAGGACAAATTCACTGTGGAGGAAGTGTGTGTGAGCAGACAGAGTAGGAGGAGCAGAAAGGGAGAGTATAAAGTCAGAGGCAAGGTTTGCTCCTGTGTGTGCCATCAGCAGGCAACTGGACGTGATGAGACATCTTGTGGGCTGGGTGTCGCTAGCTGTCTGCATGTATGGACTCAATGCAGGTGAGGTGGAGAAGAGGGGGTGAGGTTCAGAGGGGGAGAGCCCAGAGCAAGTGAGGATTGAGAAAGGCTGGAGAGCAACCGTCCATGACATCCTTTCAGTACAGCAAGCAGAGAGTGGATTGAACAGTTGTTCCTTCTTCCCCTCCTTGGTTGAGTGTGCACAGAACAGGTGACCTTACCTGTAAGGGAGCTCTAGTTTCAATATCTGTATAGTAATAAAAAATTTCTTCATGAAAGAGGGAGACTATTGCGGGTTGTTTTGGAAGCTTTTACAAAATCTGTTGTTAAGAAAGCAAGGGCTAGTAAATAGTATATGGTCTCAGCTATTCTTTGCATGAGAGTAGTCTATTAATGTGTTTCTAGCTGGCTGTTGACTGACAGTGTCTGTAAGTTTCAAATACACAAAACATGGGTGCCTATTGGGCAGATGTCAGGGTGACTGGGGTCAGGTTTGGTGGGGAGAAACTTCATGTTGATTCCTATCATAAGTCATTTGGAATTTGAACCATATCAATTCTATCCTCAGGAGATGAATTCAATGCAGAACAAGGGGTCTCATCTCCCAGTGTAGTTTTGTGAGGGTTAATCAGGAAGGGTAGAGGCATCCCTTAGAATGGCCAGCATCCTGCAGCTGTGTCCATAGGAATGCAGAGCCCTGGAGAAATTTGGGCCTTTTGTGCATGACAGCTAGAAGAAAGTTAGAATATTTTGTTGTTATAGTAGTTTGTTTTGAAGGAGTTTTGGGTAGTATAAATACATATCATGTTTACCAGGTAGATGAAGGTAGCCTTAAGCTCCTGATTTTCTACCTTCTGAGTGCTGAGAGTACAGGCAAGTACCACCATACCTACTCAGTTTATATGCTGTTGAGATAAAACCCAGGACTTCTTTGTGCATGCAATGCAAGCACTCAACCACCTGAGCCTTATCCTCATCTCTTAGAAAGGATCTGGACTCTTGTTGTTACCAGAGGTCTACAGGAAGCAAGAATAATGCAAGTTGGAATGCAGTCAGAAAGGAAGTCAATACCATGACATAATAGCTTAGTAAGTCTTCTCTGTGGCAAGACAAGTAGCTATCTTTGGGTTTGGAGTAAAAGAAGATTGATAGAAAAGAGGGGGTGAAAGTTGGTGAGGGAGAGTCCAGAGCAAGGATTGAGAAATGCTGGAGATCAACATGAAAATTTACCGAGTCAAGATGTGATATTCACTCGCTTTGGCCAAGGGAGTCACAGACATCACTTGCTGGAAGGGCTTTATTTCCCTCCCGTGTTTTCCCAGAACTCTGAAGTGCTCTTATCATGACTCATTTTATCTGATGAAAGTACTTCAGAACTTCGTGGAAGCATAGTACAATATCAAGGAAGTTGCATAAGTCAATCCTAACAAAACTGAAGATAAAATATAAAGCCAGAAAGTTATGAAGGAAGAATCCTTAGGAGGTTGCTTCAGAAAATAAAAAGCTATTATAAAATACTTTACACGAATGACAGCTATACACAAAGGGTGTGTAAATAACCTTACAGGAAATCAGGCTTGGAGACAGCTCATCAGATATAAAAGCTTTCCCTTAAGCTTCACCAGCCGACATAGCTTCCCAGAATACATAGTAGGAGAGAAATGACTTCTGTAAGTTGTCCTCTGACCTTAACACACCTACCGTGGCTTATAAACACACACACACACACACACACACACACACACACACACACACACACACACCAAAAACTCAAACTCATAAAAAAACTTGTAAGTATTCTCTCAGTCACATTTTCCAGCAGGTCCTTGTTGAATTTTAGGCTGATATCACCCTTATTATGGATGTTTAGTGTCAATTCTCATCCCAATTTATAACAATCCTTCTTATTTCTGCTCTCCCTTGACCAAGGCTCCTTAAATATGGCTAGCATTTTACTTTGGCACCAGTATTCCCATCAAAATGTTCTGTTAATCCAGCAATAAGCATCATTTTCTTTGAAGAACATTATTTAGATTTTTAGTGAATGGTCAGAACTGGGATGGCATTGGACATGATAGAATGATTTTAGCCTACTCCAGGGAAGATGGAATGATTTTAGCCTACTCCAGGGAAGACACAGGAAGAGTGAGAGCTCACATCTGAGTGGATGGAACTTCCTGGCTTCCTATAGCTCGATGTGCCATTTCCTTGGTAGATATACAACCACAACTTGATGAGAAGTTGTAGAACACTAATGTATATTTCATAGCTATTCTGGATGTGCAGCGCTTTAGAAGGTAGCTTACATTTCACCAATTATTTTGTGTCTTTCAGACTTGATTCCCTATTTACAGCCCCCAGAGGAAGGTAAAGTGGCAACCTCTATCTGGCAGCATATTAAATGTCAGTTTCCACCCCTTAAAGAGTAGTAGCAGATACATAATTTCCTATCGTGGAAACTTTTTCTGTTTTATTCTTCTGACCTAAGAGGTTTCCCTGAGCCACATCAGCTAAACAGTATCCAAGATCCAGTTAAATGACCAACTCAAAAGATTCTCACTTGTCACTCAAAAAGGCACTCCTTTATCCATTGGGACTCAGATAAGGCACTATGTGGCTTTCTATACTTGGTTGTTTATTTTCATTTTCACTGGCAAATAGTAATTTTCATTGACAAATAGTAATTATGTATGCACTAAGTCAAATTGGATATTTGGATATAGGTTCACACCATGAGTTGTTAAATCAAGGCCATTAATGTAATTAATAAAACCATTTTGTTCCAAATATTCCTTTACATTCTCTAACTCCTCCAATGTTTCCTCCATATCACTCCCTCTCAAATTCCTGATGTCCTCTTCTGTAAAACACACACACACACACACACACACACACACACACACACACACCATACATACTTTTACTTATGTAAGCACAACTTGGTGAGTCTATTCAGTGATGCATGCATGTACATGATTTCAGGGCTGACCACTTGGTATTGGATAATAAATAGGAAGATTCTCCATGAGAGAAAATCTTCCCACTCTGGGTATCCTTTAGTTTCTGGTAGTTCTTTGACTAGGGATAAAATTCAATGATATTTCCCTCTTCTGTGTTATTATGCCCATTGGTACTGTCCTTGGTCAGGTCTTGTTTATTCAGCTCTATTGTTGAGTTATCATGGGTAAAGCTTCCCTGTCATTTCAAGGAGACATAATCTCAGAGTAGATTCCCTGGTCCTCTGAGTGTTCCGATTTTTCTGTCCTCTCTTTCACAATGTTCCCTGGGTCTTCCGTGCAGGAGTTGTGTTGTAGATGTATCCATTAGGAATGGGAGCCTCGTGACCAGTTGTTCTTTGTTTGTGACTAGTTGTGGTTTTCTGTAATGGTCTTTGTTGGCGAAAGAGGCTTCTTTGATGAAAGTTGGGAGCCACACTTACCTGTGGATATAAGGACAAGTATTTATAACACGGTTATGAATCATGCTGACAAGCTTCAGGTTTTTTTATAGGAAGAGATAATCCATTTCTTAGTCTTTTCTTATCTTAAGAACAAGGGAATGTTAATAGGCCATCTGTATGGTTCAGTTTATGATTAAGAGTGAGCATGGGCCCTTCAGAATGGGGCACTACATTGGGAGAAGGTACAGATACGCTATTGCTGCAGACAAGACAAAGAAACAAGCTAAGTGATGGAAATGCTTGTGGAGGGCAGTGGAGAGACTGGAGAGATGTTTTAGAGATCATGTTGGTAAGTCAGGGGTACAGATGATGGGGAAGGGTCCAGAGTATGAGCTCTGGAAATGAAGTCTCTCACTGATAATGGATATCCAATTGAGGAAATCTCCAACGTTCTTGGACATTTGCTGATATTTTCTGTCACAAGTAGAAAAAGTATCCAGTGATACCACCTGCAGGTGCACATAGGGGTTTTGGGAGAGCAGACCTGGGCCTCATTGAAATGAACATTCTAAAATCAAGTTCCAGCTGTGCACAATAGCTTACATTTGTAATCTCAGTACTCAGGAGACTGAGGAAGGGAACAGACATGAGTTAGAGGCCAGTCTTGGTTATAGAGTTCTAACACAGACTGAGTTACAGGAGTGAAACCCAGTTTAAAAATTAAAGGAAACAAACATTTAAAAGTCAATTCCTGCTCAGCATGGTAGCGAATGCTTTAATGCCAACACTCAGGAGGCAGAGGCAGATTGATCTCTGAGCTAAAGGTCAGCCCAGTCTATATATCAAGCTCTCGTCCAGCCAAAGTCAGCATAGAGAGACCCTGGAGTCAACGAAGCAAGACAAAACAAAAGAAACTCATTTTCCATTTGAGCATCTTTTTACATTCCGAAATTGTTCTTTCCTCCAGAAATTCCTCTGCAAAACTGTACCTTTCCGTTCATCTATAACGGGGTAATCTACCATGGCTGCATCTCTGTTCACAGTGACTTTGATTGGTGCTCCCTTGACTATTATTTCCAAGGAAGGTGGAGATACTGCAAAGCATTTGGTGAGAGTCCTATAAACGTGTATATCAGATATCCATGACCCAAGAGGCAGTACGCAGAATCCTGAGAAAATGTTTTAGATTTCAGAAAGCAGTCTTTCCTACATTAAAAACAATCAGAGGAAAAAACCTTGAATGTTTTCTCATCAGGGATTAATTTGTGGACAGTGTTCATAGTTCATCCCTTACCCATCTTTCTCTGCAGACCCACCAATGTGTACCTTCCCTTTCCAATTTGGAAAAAAGTCCATTAATGAATGTATCAAGGAAGGCTACATTATGGATCGGAGTTGGTGTTCGTTGACTGAAAACTACAACAAAGATAGAAAATGGAAGCAATGTTCTCCTCATAAGTAAGATGATGGATGGGAAGTGGTGTGTCAGCATCCTATAAGCTATGAAAAGAGCAAAGCATTAGGCTGATGGATGAGGAGCCTGAGATCTAGATCTCCTGGCTGTGACCTAGTCAGGGGGCAGCAGACATTTCCTGTGACGTGTCTCCTGTTGAGTACAGTAGCCTTATCAGGCTATGTGGTACTGGCCAAAAATATTCAGCTTGGGTTTGTAGCACAAACATAGCCATAAACAGAGCATGTTTTCTGGATCACTGGAAAATCTGATGTGCTGGTGTCTTTTTACAGAATCATATGTGTATTAGTTACTTTTGTCATTGCTGTGACAGAACACACAAAGAAAACAACTCAATGAAGGAGGGAAGGGTTCCTTTGGTCTACTGGTTTGAAGGAACACTGTCCCTTGTGGTATCATTGTGTCTACATTCAGGATACATAGACAGACAGACAGAAAGACAGTCAGCCATCCATCCATCCATCCATCCATCCATCCATCCATCCATCCATCCATCCATCCATCCACCCAGATCCACCCAGATAGAGGCTTGTACTCAGTTGGATTACTCCTTTTTTGTCTCCCTGTTATAGTGACTGAGGCCTAAGTCCAAGAGCTGTTGTTGCCCATGTTCAGGTGGGTTTTTGCTCCTCACTTAAACCTTTTCTGACATACCTGGAAGTGTGTCTCCCGGGGGATTCCAAACCCAGTCACATTAACAATAAATACTAATTAGCAATTTCATGATTCATGCATTGCTCTTCCTTTTTAAAACTTGTTTTGAGTCACTAAATAAGTATGAGACAAATACTCTCTGAAACACTGAGGCAGCATACGACAAGAGAAACATCATCATTCTTTATGTTCTCCTCCCCTGGGACTCCCTTCCACAGATGCTTGTGTCTTCCTACACATCTATGTAGACACATAATTTTAAGGTCTTTAAAATAAAACTGATCTGCTTTCTGCTTTGTCATCATGGCTTGGTCATCATTTAAAACACATTGTGGAGGGTTTTCTCTGTGAATACATCAATCTCTCCCACTTTTCTGAGTGCATGCCTACCAAATTTTAAGTGGTCAGAAATTATCCATCATCCACATATGAGACTTGTGATTAAAACAATCTTCCTGCACATTGACAATGATGGATGATTTTCAAATAGTGGATAGCATAACTTATATCATCATAAAAATAACGTATGCCTATTTATTTATTTATTCAATATTTTAATTTTTATTTAAATCTGTTATGTAATATATTTTGACGTTTTCCCCTCCTCCAACTTTCCCCAGAATCTCCTTATCAGTATTCTTCTACCTCCTTACTTATATTTTCTCTTTCTTCCTTTCTTAAACACACACACACACACACACACACACACACACACACACACACACACACACGCAATCCACTATGAAGAATATGTACATCCTTTTGAAGCCATCGGTATTATGCCACATGGATTCATGCTATTCTAATCTCCCATCAAAGAGGAGAAAAGACTGTTTAATAGCAGGGGAGGCAAATGAGACATTGACATTGGGTGGGTGGAGAACAAAGATATTTATTCTAACATGTTACTCTTTCTTCAGTTTTTAGATAAGCTGTGTTTTTGAAGAGACAGAAGTTGCAGATCTATTAGCTGCTTCTCCAAATACAATTCTCTGTCATTAAGGAGTATTATGGTAATAAATGTCTATGCTCTTGTCTATCTGGGTACTTTGTTTTCTGGAAAAAAGTCAAAGCACTCATTTGCTGTGTGAGAGGCTTTTTCTGAGACAACACACACACATACACCACACTCTCTCTCTCTCTCTCTCTCTCTCTCTCTCTCTCTCTCTACACACACACACACACACCCCTACTTACTCCAGATTTGGAACTCACAAAAGATTAAAGTAACAATAGCACCAAAGTCCAACTTGGTGAATCCAATTAATTTTTATTGTGTTTCTAAGAAGAGTATGGGTAAGGGGTTGCTCACAAGAGTAGGGAGGGATTCACCCCTGACCCCAAATCAACTGCATCATAGAAAAACCACACTTTAGCAATTTTGACAACTCATGGAAGCTACAAGCCTGGACCTCCATGCTCAACTTGTAACTAAAGTTATGCATCCAAGAATGTCCTCTCAGTAGTTTTCCTGGACTGGATAGAGCTGTGAAAGGACATTAGAAAAGCTCCCAAGTTTCCACTTTCCCAGACATGTGACATCTTGTTTACCTCCAGAGTCTTATGAGCCTCCTGAAGGGAATGTCAGAAGAAAACACTGTACAACAAAATGAGTGATTCATAAAGTTACAGCAGTCAGTATTATCACCCTTCAATAAAAGCAGGATACATAAATCCAGGTCATCAAGAAGACTAGTATAAGATTAAACAAATGAATCAAAAGACAGGGAAAAAGGGAAAATAGAAATAGTAAGAAACACTCCCACCAGCATAAACTGTCATTGGTGTGTTTGATTTTAGCCATTCTGACAGGAGTAAGATGGTATCTCAGAGCTGTTTTGATTTGCATTTCTCTGATGGCTAAGGATGTTGAGCATTTCTCAAGTGTCTCTCAGCCTTTTTAAACTCCTCTATTGAGAATTCTCTATTTAGCTCAGTCCTCTACTTTTTAATTGGATCCTTTGGTGTTTTGGAGACTTGCTTCTTGAGTTCTTTGTAAATTTTGGAGATTAGCCCTCTGTCAGATGTGGGGTTAGTGAATATCTTTTCCCATTCTGTGGGCTGCCTTTTTGTCTTTTTGACTGTGTCCTTTGCCTTACAGAAGCTTCTCAGTTTCAGGAGGTCCCATTTATTAATTGTTGATCTCAGTGTCTGTGCTACTGGTGTTATGTTCAGGAAGCAGTTTCCTGTACCAATTCGTTCAAGGGTACCTCCCGATTTCTCCTCTAAGAGTTTCAGTGTGGCTGGATTTATGTTGGGGTCATTGATCCATTTTGACTTAAGTTTTGTGCATGGTGATAGACATGGATCTATCTGCAGTCTTCTACATGCCAGCATCCAGTTATGACAGCACCATTTGTTGAAGATGCTTTCTTTTTTCCAATGTATAATTTTAGCTTCTTTGTCAAAAATCAAGTGTTCGGAGGTGTGTAGGTTAACATCAGGGTTTTCAATTTGGTTCCATTGGTCTACCTGCCTATTTTTGTGCCAATACCAAGCTGTTTTCAGGAATATAGAGTTGAGTAGGGGGAAGAATAGAGGAGAGTAGGATGAGAGATAACATAATAGAAGGAGCCATTATAGGTTTGAGAGAGATCTGATACTAGTGAGATGTCCAGAGGCCTACAAGTATGACATCAGCTGGCAATCTAACCAATACTGGAGAGGTTACCTTAAATGCTCTTCCCTGATAACATGATTGACGACTTCCTTGTATGCCATCCTAGAGCCTTCATCCAGTGGCTTAAGGAAGCAGAGGTAGACACCCACAGCTAAACACTGAACTGAACTCCTGGAACCCAGTTGCAGAGAGGGAGGAGTGATGAGCAAAGGGGTTAAGACTTGGCAGGTGAAACCCACAGAAACAGCTGACCTGAACAAGGGAGAGCTCATAGACCCCAAACTGATAGCTGAGAGGCCAGCATGGGACTGATCCAGACCCCCCTGAATGTGGGTGTCAGTGAGGAGGCCTCAGCATCCTTTGGGGCCTCAGGCAATATATCAGCATTTAACCCTGTCATCCAGATAGACTTGGGGAGCCCATTCCACTTGGAGGGATGCTGTTTCTGCCTGGACACATGGGGGACGGCCTAGGCCCTGCTCCAGATCATATGACATCTTTTTGAGATTCCCCCATAAAGGGCCTTACCATCCTTGGAGAGTGGAGTGGGGATTGGAGGAGGGGTTAGGAGAGGGTTAAAAAGGGGCGGGGGGAGGAGGGGAGGAAGAGGGAGCTGGGATTGACTTGTGAAGCAAACTTGTGTTTGATTTTTTTTTTTTGGTTTTATGAGACAGGGTTTCTCTGTATTGTTTTGGAGGCTGTCGGTCCAGCCTGGCCTCGAACTCACAGAGATCCGCCTGCCTCTGCCTCCCGAGTGCTGGGATTAAAGGCGTGTGCCACCACCGCCCGGCGCAAACTTGTTTTTAATTTAAATTAAATAAAAAAATTAAACAAAACAAAAAACCAAACCAAAACAAAAAAGAAATAGGAAGAAACAGGTTGTGTAGGTGGTTTAGTGGGTAAAATGTATGCTGGGCAGGCATGAGAACGTAAGTTTGGAGCCCAGCACACACATTAAATAAACAACAACCGCCTGTAACCTCAGCACTGCTTGGAGATGGGGATGGAAGCAACAGACCCTGCTGGCTTGCTGGCCAGTCAGCCTAGCTATAACGGTGAGTTTCAAGTTCAGTGAGATACCCTGCCTGAAAAAACAAACTGGAGAACAACAGTGGGAAATATTCCAAGTTGACATCTGGCATTCACACATGCATGCACACTCAAGTGCACAGAGTCCCCATGAACACACATGCTTATCACGCACACACACACACACACACACACACACACTGAGGGGGGAGAAACTGAGACACATCTATATCAATACATGCATAAAACACAACAGATAAGAGGCAATAACTCATTTTAACATCTCCAAAAGTTCACAGCTCCTCACTAAATTCTGGAAACCAAAGATAATAAGAAGGATAAATACAAGATAAAGATATCAACTACTCCAGGGAATTCCTCACATTTCAGAGTACTTGACCAGTATAACGGATACCACAGGATTTCTGGTATGTGTGTGTGTGTGTGTGTGTGTGTGTGTGTGTGTGTGTGTGTTTTATTTGGTTAAAGTTTATTGTTTGTTTTTCTTTTTCCTTTTTGGGTGTTGTTTTATTTTGTTTTCTTGGTTTTGGGGTCTGTAGTCATTATATTGGGTTTTTAATTTTTCATTTTGAGAAAGAACTTAAAGTTGAGTGGATAGGGATGGGGAGAGGATCTGGAAGGACTTGTGGGGAGGGAAAGAATCTGATAAAAATATATTTAAATTATTTAAATAATAAAGCCATAGCATGAAAGTATAGAATAAAATATATGTATGAGTTATGGGAGAAATTGTAAAGCACAGAAACCCAGTTGGTAAAAAGAAAATTGAAGTGAGACTAGGAAGAAGTGGGGATGGAGAAAGTGGATCCTAACAACTTGTTAAGAGGAAGATGCTCTGGTTAACTACTGTACAGAGCCGGGTGGGAGTGTATTGTGTATCCAAAAAGCAAGAGGAAAAGTTGTTGAATTGTTCATCATAAAGAAATGCTAAATATTTGAATTGCTTTAAATAGTACAAGATGTATGTATGTATGGGCACATCAAATGGGTACACTGTAAGTGTGTACAGTCTATGTGTGTCATTTAAAAATAAATTAATAAAAACAAGATCAAAATAAAAAAGGATCAGTGATCATACAGAGGACCCAAATGGATAGATTAAATAAGAAGCCCAGTTACAGGCCTAGATGAGAAAGTTAACAATATGGGTGAAATGGCCAAATCTTTAGAGGAAACATCCAATAACATGAAGTTAAGATTAAACAAAGAAATTGAGCCTAAATGGAACCAAATAATAGAATTACTGGAAATAGAAGAGCCAATCAATTCAATAAAAAGTGCGGTGTTAAGCATCAGCAATAGACTAGGGTAAGCAAATGAATGAATTTGGGGGGATAAAAAGATAGGACAAGTTGAGACAATATTCAATTCATACACCCTGCTCTATCTTTACTAATCTATATCTATATCTGTATCTGTAACCTCTGCACTGGTTGGGAGTGGTGACAGAAGCAACAGATCCTGTTGGCTTGTGGCCATCTAGTGCTGTGGAATATTCCTTTATACTTTGTGAATATATGTCACCGTGGTTGGTTTAATAAACAAGCTGACTAGCCAATAGCTGAACAAGATAAAGTTAGGTGGGAAAACCAAACTGAGAATGATGGAGAGAAGAAGGATGGGTAATTGAAATGTAAGAGTTAGCTAGTAATAAGCCCGAGCTATTGGTCAAGCATTTATAAGTAATATTAAGTCCCTGTGTTGGGACAGGGAGTGGGCAGTTAGGACAGGAAAACTGTGCCATACTATCCAGTCTAGGAATAATGATGAGCTTCAAGTTCAGTGAGAGACTCTGGCCCCATCTCCCAAAATAAAGTGGACAGTGATAGTTGAATACTTTCAAAGTTGATATTTGGCATTCAAGCATGCATACACAACTAAGTGCATCCTCCACAAACACACACACACATGTATTTATACATATATACATACTATATACATACAAACTTGCATATGTACATACATACAAACATACAGCGAGAGGGGGGAGTGAGCGAATAATGAGATTAGTATGGCCTAAGCTCAATGACTTCAATATATTCAAGAGACAAAAACCCAAGAATCCATGGTGTGGAAAGATGAGTACAGAAAGTCTAATAGCATAGACAGCGTGTTCAGTGACACTGTAGTAAGTTTCTTAACTTAGTGAAGGAAACAAATTTTTAAATTCAAATATGAGAGACATTCATATCATAGCAAACAGGTTAATTTTACATGGATGACTTAGATTTTGAAAGTTAGCCTAGTTCCACACAGCAGATATGCCCTTTCAAGACATACATGTTAATTGAAAAACAACATGTAGCTTATCCACATAGTGGGACATTATTGGTCACAGCAAGAAACAAAATACTGAGATAGATAAATGTGGGTAACTCTCCAAAGCAAGACACAAACTGTCATATGTTGTATAATCCCATTGTTGTTGAGCATCCACAATTGTAAAATTGATAACAAAAGAAAGGTTTGTGACTGTCAGCATCGGGGGAAAAAGAATGTGGGTGATTACTGCTTGGTGAGTACAGAACCCCCTTCTGTGATAATAAAAATGTTTTGGAGCTTGGTGGAGGTCATTGTTCAATATTCTGATTGTATTAAATGCTACTGACTTGTTAAACTAAATGTGCTTAACTGTACATTATGTGAGTTTTAGCTCCAAAGTTTTAAGCTGTATATTTTATTTCCATAAAAATTAAAACGTATGAGGTATCATGAGAGATCAGTTAACTTGCCTCAAACTAGAGGAACCTGATTTGAACGTTTTTTTTTGGTTTTACGAGACAGGGTTTCTCTGTATTGTTTTGGAGGCTGTCGGTCCAGCCCAGCCTCGAACTCACAGAGGTCTGCCTGCCTCAGCCTCCCAAGTGCTGGGATTAAAGGCGTGTGCCACCACCGCCCAGCTGATTTGAACATTTTTAAAGAATTTAATTGAGAATGGAAAATCCACACTGAGTGTTGGCAGCATGATCTCACTCACTGAGTTCTCTCAGTGAATAAAAATGTAAAATAGGTGAAGTAAGTCTACTAAGCCCTAGAATTCGCCCCTTTGTCTCCTGATTGCAGATACAATGTAACCAGCCACCCCAAGACCTTTCCCTGGGTCACAACTCCACCACATGAAAATTAATTGATCCTTAATGTGCTTTGCTCTTTCTACCCAATCCAGGAAAACAAGACATCAGTGTAGACAAGAGAGTAGGCATTTATTATTGGAATGTTCCTTAATGATAACTGAAGAATTATATTTGGAGAGACATCTGATGGATCTTTAACTTCTGTCTCTTCAAAAGCACACACGTTTACCTAAAAACTGAGGTGGAAAAAAATGTTAGAATGAATGTCTTAGTCTTCTCTACTGTCCCAAGATCAATATCACATGTGTCTCCTTCCTTTGTAGTCTTTCTTCTTCTTTTTTGCTTTCTAAGGAGCAATCAGAATTGCATGAGTACATGAGGTAGGAGATGTGGCCTAAGAAGAGTACATACATTCCTGATCCTAAAAACTGAATATACATTTTTTATGACAATATAACTTGTACAGTACACTGTTTGAAAGACATTTAATTCGATGTTCAGTTAAGTTTGTTTTAATCAGAAATCTCATGTGTGGATTCAACCCATGGTGATAAAGGGGATTCAATTATATTTTAAAGGCCCCAAAATTGTGTGCCTATGTATAAGTGTAGGAAGACACAAGCATCTGTGGAAAGGAGTTCCAGGGGAGGAGAACATAAAGAATGCTGATGTTTCTCTTGTCATATGCTGCCTCAGTGTTTCTGTATTTATCTCATACTTATTTTGTGACTCAAAACAAGTTTTAAAACAGGAAAACAACACATGCATTATGAAATGGCTTATTATGAATCACTGTTAATGTGACTATGTTTGGAATCACCTAGGAGACACACTTTCAGGCATGTCAGAAAAGGTTTAAGTGAGGAGCAAAAACTCACCTGAATGTAGGCAACAACAGCTCTTGGATCGAGGTCTCAGACAACACAACAGAAAAAGGAGGAAGCCAGCTGAGTTATCAGCATATTTTGTTGTTGTCGTCTGACTGCAGATACATGCAATCAGCTGTCCTATGCTCACATCATGACACCTTACACACCATGATGGACCGTATCCCCTCAGCAAAATGTGAACCAAAGTAAACCCTTCCCTCCTTTGTTGAATTGCTTTCCTTGGTGTGTTATTACAGCAACAGCAAAAGGAACACATGTGATTATAATCATTAGACAGTATGTAAAAAGACACCAGCACATCAGATTTGCCAGTCCTCCAATACACTTGTTCTGCTTGTGTTTGTATTTGTGTTACAAAGCCAAGCTGAATATTTTTGGCCAGCACCATGCAGCCTGATAAATCTGTTGTACTCAACAGGAGACATGTCACAGGAAATGTCTGCTGCCCCTGACTAGGTCACAGCCAGGAGATCTAGATCTCAGGCTCCTCATCCATCAGCCTAATACTTTGCTCTTTTCATAGCTTATAGGATGCTGAGACACCACCTCCCATCCATCATCTTACTTGTGAGGAGAACATTGCTTCCATTTTCTATCTTTGTTGTAGTTTTCAGTCAACGAACACCAACTTCGATTCAAAATGTAGCCTTCCTTGGTGCATTCATTCATGGTCTTTTTTCTGAATTGGAAAGGGAAGATACACATTGGAGGATCTGCAGAGAAAGATGGGTAAAGGATGCATTAAGAACACTGTCCTCAGAGAGCAGAGGAGGCTGTCCCTCGGCGCCACCCCTTTGAAAACCATTGCACCTGCACCCCCAGTTCCCTCTGTGACCTGCTGATCTGTCCTCCAGTGAAAAGAAGGAATTGAGCACGCTTTGTGGAGACACATCCGTGCTTTGATTATGTCCCTTTGGGTGTCACACCACAAACAGAAACTTCTAATAACACAGTCTCTTCTTTCTGCCACTTAGAACTTGGGTTCCCTTTGCCCAGCAGGACCTCATCTAGCCACTCAGTTCTGCTTTCCCTAAGCCCACTGTACAGCACTTATAAATTATGCAGACTAAATAGACACCCAAGTCACAAGAGGAGGAGATACAAGAAGCAGCCCCTCACCCAAGCCTGGAGAGGGAAGGAAAAGTCGTATTTGAAAACATTTCCATTTTCTGTCAAGCCGTGAAGTTAGCAGCCAGAACACTTTGTCAATACCAGACCTTTCATAAAAATGAAATTTGGGATACTTTTCAATGGAATGTCACCACCACAGGAAGCCAGCTGAGGTTGTGACTGGAAGACACTCTGGAACATTTTGCTTCCTTTGGAATTTACAATATTGTCTTGCTGAATCTAATTTGACGCTCTAGCAAATGGAGCATTATATTAGGCTCGGGGAAGCAGACATATCACCCTGTGCCACTCCCCCACCATCTTTCCTTTGACTTTGTCTTATCCCATCAAACAATGTAGCACCTCATCCAATCACCATAAAAGGCAGGCTTCTGATGTCAACAAATAAACAAACAAAAAAACAACACTGTCCTCAAATTGGTCTCCGTGGAGAAAACAGCCAATTATTTTCCTATCAGATTGTTTTCAAGTTCTTCAGACTACACAGAGAAGACAATATCTGAACTCAGTTCTTTCTGAAATCCAAAACCTTTCTTCTCTTGGGCCATGCAATCTGATGTATACCCTCGGAGGACTCTCACCCAGTGCTGTGCAGTAACGCCACCTTCCTTGGAATTGAAAATCAAGGGAACACCAGTCAAAGTCACTGTGGACGGAGATACAATTGTAGTGGAATTCACCACCATAGATGAATGGAAAGACACAGTTAGCAATAGAAATTTCTGGAAAAGAGAATGATTTTAGAATACAAAATAAGCTCATATTGGAAAGCGACTTTCAGGTTGTTTTGTTCTTTAGGCTGATCTCACCCTGTAACCTAGCTAGACTTCAAACTCACTCTACATTTGAGGCTTGCTTGCAGCTCATGCTAGCCCCCCTGTCTCAGATTTCTAAGTGTTGGGATTTCAAGCTTGAACTATTGTGCATGACTCAGACTTGACTTTGGAATGTCTATTTTGAAGACAGGACAGCAGTTCCTGTCTCGTCATTACCACATATACCAAAGCTGGTGTCTCTTGCTGCCTTTCGTACTTCTCATGCAAAGTATCTTCAAAATCTCCAGAGGAGCCTTGTTTTGTTCCAGATCTGGGTTCAGGTTGGAGATGCTGGCTTCCTCAATGAAAGTACGTTAGCAATGAGGGACCCCATTTGTCACAGTTCACACTCTGGTGAGAGTTCTTCTCACCATCTGTTTTGACTAGTTTTTGTCAGCTTGACACACAACTAGAGTCACCTGGGAAGAAGGAATCCTAATCAAAGAATTTTCTCTGTATGACTAGCTTGTGTACATATCTGTAGGTCATTTTCGTGACTGATGATTGATGTAGGGGGGGCTATCCCACTTGGATGGTGTCATCCCTGGGAAGGTGGTTCTGTTTTGTGTAAAAAAGCAAGATGAACAAGTGATGGAGAGCAAGCCAGTGGGGAGAATTCCTCCATGTTACTGTTCTCTGCCCCTGCTTGAGTTCCTGTCCCAGTTTTCCTCAGTGATGGATTGGGATTGTTAAGTGTTATCACAGCAACCAAAAGTAATTAGAATAGAAATTGGTACAGGAGTGGGGTAGTGCTTAAAAAGGATTTGATTATGTTGTTCTTTCTTTTTTTTCTGTTCAATCACACCTTTTAACGTATATTAGAAAATACATAATTATCACATTAAATTATGGACTCAATGGTATAAATAATTAGGATGAAACATAACAGGAAGTTAGACTATTTACTGAGTAAATAGTTCTGGTAAGAAATCCCTGTTAGAAGCAAGTATAGAAATGCCAATGACCTTTCTAGTTGCACTTCTACAAATCAGCCCAAGGTAAACTTTCCACAGAGAGTTGAACTTTCACACAGGTGAAGGGATACTTCATGTGGTTTTTAAAAAAATATTCTTCTCTCATACATTACATCCCAACTGCAGTTCCCTTCCTTGATTGTGTTGTTCTTTGGGAAGACTGTGAAGGTGCTGGGAAGCTTTGGATTGGAAGCAGCATTCTTCCATCATTACTGGGCTGGAGAGATGGCTCAGCCGTTAAAGGCTAGGCTTCTATCATTACTGCCTCTGTTCCTGCTCAAGTTCCTTCCCCTGACTTCCTTCAATGATTGACTATGATTGGTAAGTATAAGCCAAAAACCACCATTGCTTTCCCAAGTTGGTTTACGTAGTGTTTTATCACAGCAACAGACAGCAAGTACAACATATATGTTTTCCTCTGTTCTTGAAAAAATGAATCTCCTGTTTTGCCAAAGTGATCTCTAAATCATCTCTCAAAGATCTCACTGCTATCCACAAGTTTCTTCCTATTTTCCCCCTCTCTCTTCCTCCTCATCCTCTCCCTCCTTCTCCTCCTCCTCCTTGTGCGTTTTTCTTTGCCCTGCCTCAGCAATAGTATAGCTGTGACTTCTCCCAGTGTATTGCTCCATGCTGAAGGGCTCACTTCTAAACACGAACCCAACCCCACTTGCATTCTCTTGTTCTTAGAATAGGAAATAGCTTCAGGTGGTTTATGATTTGACTAACTTTGTACTTCCCAATACTTATACATTAAAATCATGCATTATGTTTCCATGCCTTATAATTCATGTTTGTGATAAGATGATTATATTAATTACCTCAATTTATTCACCAATGGTGTGAATATACATCTATAAATTATGCTTAACTTCCTATAAATATAACTATTATTTATCATTGGAAAAGGAAAGAACAAAGTGCAGAAACATACATTGTCTTTTCTTAGTCCTAATGGAGAAAAGGGTGTTTTACTTGAGTGACTGAGAGTTGGTTACTAAATTGAATCTTTCATACATAGTTTTTCTGCTGTAACCAAAGGGAACCCCTCATATCAGAACATAATACAAGAAAATCTATATGACAGAAAAAGTGCAAGAACTTTAAAAATATCTAATTCCTTTTAAGGGGTGGAAGCTGATATCTGAAATTCTGCCCAATAGAGTTGGTTGTCTTACCTTGTCCTGGAGGATGTAAATGAGAGATCAATTCTGAAAGACAGAAAGAATGGGAGAAATGTAAGCCACCTCTTAAAACACTGCACACCCAGAATTACCACGAAATCCACATCACCACTCTTCAATGTTACATCAAGCTGGGTTGCATATCTACCCAGGAAATGTCACGTCAAGCTATGAAAAGCCAGGAAATCCCACCCAATCACATTGAGTTCTTACTCTTCCAAATGCCTTCCCTTAAGTAAGTTAGAGTCATCCACTTACTTACTTATTGTTGCTAAATAGCTTTCAGCTCAGAAAATATTCTCTGAAGGACAATGATATTTATTGGGGATTAGCAGGTAAATGTTAGCCATATATAAGAGACCTGGGGCAAGGGGGAAAAAGTGAAGGTAAAAGTAAAGAGGGTTTTCAGGTGAATTTGGATTGCAGTTGTCTTCAGTCACTAATGACCAGGCTGGTACCAACTCAAAATTCAACAGACACCTGTGGGAAAATGTGATCGACAGTGCACTTCTGTATGAGAGTGTATATATCCTTTGGGTACCTATCTGATATGGAAATTATTTCACTTGCAGGAAAATGGATTAAGCAATCCCATATTTCAACAGAAAGTACTGATTTTTCTCTCAAGGATGGGATATATTTGTCATATTGGATCCACAATTGTGAAACAGAGGGAGATGGATGTTTGTGCTTATGCTTATTCTAATTTTATGCAGTTCATAACCCAAACCAATAAATTGGTGCCATCTACTTTGTGGGTGTGTCCTATTTTAAATAATCTAATCAAGTTATTTCTCACAAGCATACCTAGAAACTAACATAATTTAAATAATTCCTCATAGATATGCCCACGGTCTTGTCTCCTATGTGACTGCAAATCTTGTCCAGTTTACTAGCATAATTAGTAAACTTGTGAGCTACATGTGACATGAAATCAGAAAGGAGTCTATTTAGGGGAGAAATTCTATAGTAAATTAAAACCATTATTTTGCATGCTAATTGCAAAACTCATCAAAAGAATCTAGGTAAACCAGGCTATTTCTTCACTGGATGTGAACAGTGTGGATGTGAATAATGACCTCGGAGAACTTACTCAGACTGTGGAAGAGCAAGACATCATAAAGAGAACTCACTTGAGAATGTTGGGGGAAGCACAAGAAGGACACAGGAAAGTCATGTGACCATCTTGACCAAAATGAGTGAAATCCACTTCTCAACTGTTTATATTGTATCTTGTACTTTCTCCTACACAAAATTTATTGAGATATGCAGTCACACGATTGGCCTCTTTACTGACTTCACTATGCCTTGAATTATTCTTAGCTTCCCTTAAACTTTTGGCACCAAGAACCTAAATTTCATCGAAGAGCTGAGAATATGTCTCAGTTGGTTGAGTGCTTGCATAGCAAGTTCAAAGGAGCCCTGGATTTGATCCCAACAACACATAAACTGAGCACTTAGGAAGTAGAAGCTGGAAAATCAGGAATTCATGGCTATCTTTGTTCACATAGTGAACAAGATATCTACTTGGACTACCTGAGACTTCCTTAAAACATAATACTACAAGAACAAAACATTCTAACTTTCTCTTTATTAGACACAGAATACTCCATGCTCTGTATTTTTCAAGCTGTTATACACAAAAAGCCCAACTTTCCTGAGGACTCTGCATTTCTGTGGACACAGTGCAAGATGCTGGTTACTCTAAGAAATTCTTCTACCCTTCCTGATCAGCCCTCACAACTACACTCCAAGATTAGAACCCTTGTTCTATACTGAAGGTAGTTGTCTCCTGAGGATGCCATTCATATGATTCAAATTCCAAGTGACATAAAATGAATCAACATGAAATTTCTCTCCACCAAACCTGACCCCAGTCACCCTGATATCTGTCCCATAGGTAGATCATGTTTTTTCTACTTTTTAAAAATTTAATAATTTAGTATCATTTTACATATCAATCCTCTTCATTCCCTCTCCCCCCATCCTCCCATTCACCCTACCTACCCTCCCAACCCATCCCCCACACACTCCCCAAGGATGGTGAGGTCTTCCATGGGGGATCAGCAAAGTCTAACATATCATTTGGGGGAGGGCCTAGGTCCTCTTTCATGTATCTGGAGGTGAAATAGTATCTCTACATAGGGAATGGGCTCCCAAAGTCTATTTGTGCAGTAGAGATAAATACTAGTTAGACTGTTAGAGGACCCAGAGACTCCTCAGGCCTCCTAACTGGCTCCCATATTCAGAGGGTTTGGTCTGGTCCAATTCTGGTTCTCCAACTTTAATACTGAGGTCCATGTGCTCTTATTAGATCAGGTCATCTGTTTCTGTAGGTTTCTCCAACATGGTCTTGACTTCTTTGCTCATCCCTCCTCCCACTCTACAACCGAATTCCAGAAGTATGGCTCAGTGGTAGCCCTTGTTCTGTGTGTTTGAAATTTACAGACACTTTAAGTGAACAGTCATCTGAGAAGGCATTAATAAATTAATCTAATGCAAATAATAGCTGAAACCATATACTATTTATTTTAGACCTCGCTTCTTTGACAACAGACTTTGCAGACTTTTCCAAATCAATCTATTATAGTCTCCCTCCTTCATGAAAATTTTATTGCTGTGTAAGTACTGAGACCAAGACTCCTTCACAGGTAAGGTCACCTGTTCTGTGCTCACTCAACCAAGGAGGGGAAGAACAACAGTCAAATCCATGGTTCTCTGCTCTCCATTCGGTAGACTGAAAAGCTATCTTGGACAGTTGCTCTCCAGCCTTTCTCAATCCTCATTTGCCTTGGGCTCTCCTCCTCTGATCCTCACCCCCTCATCTCCACCTCACCTGCATTGAGTCCATACATGCAGACAGCTAGCGACACCCAGCCCACAAGATGTCTCATCACCTCCAGTTGCCTGCTGATGGCACACACAGGAGCAAACCTTGCCTCTGACTTTATACTCTCCCTTTCTGCTCCTCCTACTCTGTCTGCTCACACACACTTCCTCCACAGTGAATTTGTCCTAAATGGCATAGAGTGAGTGAACATCATTCTTAGAATGTTCCATGGTGTCATTCTAAAAGTGTTGTCTTTTGGGGGGAATTTCACTTTGCTAACATGACAGCCAATCTGAAAAAACTTTGACTTGTTTTACCTTTTATCTCTATCATTTTCTCTTTGAGACATGGATAGTAAAGTGATACCCTTCTATGCATTTGAAATTACTGACTTGGTGCAATTACAGAACAACTCATTGTATATGTATAGAAAACAAGGAAATAACAACCAAGGAGAAAAAATTTATTTTCTTTTTTAATCTTTGCCATCCGAGTGACTCTGGGGAGTTGCTTTTGCATTTGGAGCCTAATTTGGGAGAAAAATGTGTACTGTTTGAAGTTAATTATTTCCTTCATATCATATCACAGTATTGAATCATAACTATCCCAATCCAACACACACACACACACACACACACACACACACACACACACACACACACGTACACTTCTGGGAATGAACTGTCCTTTCTCATACCTCTTCTTCATAGATTGATATTTGTGGCTGGGAGTTAGCTCCATCTTGAATTATTTACATGCCTCTTTCCTGATTTGTTGAAGAATATTCTTCTAATCTTTTTTACTGGGATCATAACCTTTCCCAGTGACAAAGTAGATGTGTTACTGAATATTCATGAAGTTATGGAAATTATGATAAACATCTAAATTGTGAGTGAGGAGTGGCCTAAAGATTTGATTTGTGCTACATGCTAAAGGACATTTTGATCAGAGACCATAACATCTCTCCCTCTGGAAAGGCTGTGACAAATACCAGAGAGAACTCATTATTCCTTTCTTGCTCAACCGAATAGTAATTATGTCCTGAGGCTCTTGTCAGAACCAAGGCTGGTACTTTATCAATAGTACTAGGTAGATTGAAGCAAGCTTGGAAGAGAAAATTTACTTGAGTTAAAAAAAAACAAACACGTAACACCCCTTCATGATAAAGGTCTTGGAGAGATCTGGGATAACAGGGACATACTTAAACATAATAAAAGCTATATACAGTAAACCAACAGCCAACATCAAACTAAATGGACAGAAACTCAATGCAATTCCTCTAAAATCAGGAACAAAACAAGGCTGTCCACTCTCTCCATACCTTTTCAACATGGTACTTGAAGTCCTAGCTATTGCCATACGACAACAAAGGGGGATCAAGGGGATACAAATTGGGAAGGAAGAGGTCAAACTTTCACTGTTTGCAGACGATATGATAGTTTATATCAATGACCCAAAGAACTCTACCAGGGAACTCTTACAGCTGATTAACACCTTCAGCAAAGTGGCAGGCTACAAGATCAACTCAAGAAAATCAGTAGCCCTACTATATACAGATGATAAAAGGGCTGAAAGAGAAATCAGAGAAACATCACCCTTTACAATTGCCGCAAACAACATAAAATACCTTGGGGTAACGCTAACCAAACAAGTGAAAGACCTGTATCGTAAGAACTTTGAATCTTTAAAGAAAGAAATTAAAGAAGCCCTCAGAAAATGGAAAGATCTCCCATGCTCTTGGATAGGTAGGATCAATGTAGTAAAAATGGCAATCCTGCCAAAAGCAATCTACAGATTCAATGCAATCCCCATTAAAATCCCAGCACAATTCTTCACAGACCTTGAAAGAACAATAATCAATTTTGTATGGAAAAATAAAAGACCCAGGATAGCCAAAACAACCCTGTTCAACAAGGCAACGTCCGGAGGCATCACCATCCCTGACCTCAAGCTCTATTATAGAGCTATAGTCCTGAAAACAGCTTGGTATTGGCACAAAAATAGACAGGTAGACCAATGGAATCGAATTGAAAACCCGGGTATTAACCCACACACATACGAACATCTGATCTTTGACAAAGAAGCTAAAAATATACAATGGAATAAAGAAAGCATCTTCAACAAATGGTGCTGGCATAATTGGAGACTGGCATGTAGAAGAATGCAGATCGATCCATGTCTATCGCCATGCACAAAACTTAAGTCCAAATGGATCAAAGACCTCAACATAAATCCAGCCACACTGAACCTCTTAGAAGAGAAAGTGGGTGGTACCCTTGAACAAATTGGTACAGGAGACAGCTTCCTGAACATAACACCAGTAGCACAGGCAGTAAGATCAACAATTAATAAATGGGACCTACTGAAACTGAGAAGCTTCTGTAAGGCAAAGGACACAGTCAGCAAGACAAAAAGGCAGCCCACAGAATGGGAAAAAATATTCACTAATCCCACATCTGACAGAGGGTTGATCTCCAAAATTTACAAAGAACTCAAGAAGGAAGTCTCCAAAACACCAAAGGACCCTATTAAAAAGTGGGCTGCAGAACTAAATAGAGAGTTTTCAATAGAGGAGTCTAAAATGGCTGAGAGGCACTTGAGAAAGTGCTCAACATCCTTAGCCATCCGGGAAATGCAAATCAAAACAACTCTCAGATACCATCTCACCCCTGTCAGAATGGCTAAAATCAAAAACACCAATGACAATTTATGCTGGAGAGGATGTGGTGAAAGGGGGACACTCCTCCATTGCTGGTGGGAGTGCCAACTGGTTCAGCCACTTTGGAAATCAGTGTGGAGATTCCTCAGAAAAATGGGAATAAACCTACCACAAGACCCAGCAACTCCACTCTTAGGCATATATCCAAAAGATGCCCATTCATACAACAAAGAGGTCTGTTCCACTATGTTCATAGCAGCTTTATTTGTAATTGCCAGAACGTGGAAGCAACCTAGATGTCCCTCACCCGAAGAGTGGATAGAGAAAATGTGGTACATCTACACAATGGAGTACTATTCAGCAGAAAAAAATAATGGAATCATGAGATTCGCAGGCAAATGGATGACACTAGAAGAAACCATCCTGAGTGAGGTAACCCAGTCACAAAAAGAGAAACATGGCATGTACTCTCTCATATATGGATTTTAGACATAGATCTGGGGAGTGCCAGCCTACAGTCCTATGGCCAGAGAGTCTGGGAAACAGAAACTTTATTTAGTGGCTGATCGAAGAAGAGGCAGACTCCCGTGGTTAAGTACTGAGCTGAACTCAAGAAAGCCAGTAACAGAGAGGGAGGACTGATAATCAAAGGGATTAAGACTGGGCTGGTTTAACCCCCAGAAACAGCTGACCAGACAAAGGTTAACTCTTGAATCCCAGGCATTAGCCTGGGAAGCCAGCATGGGACTGATCAAGACCCCCTGAATCTGGGTGTCAGTGAAGAGGCCTAGGGAATCTATTGAGCCTTGGGCAGCAGATCAGTACCCATCCCAAGTATACACACGGACTTTGGACTCCAATAGAACAATGTGAGGTGCACTCTCACCCAGAACTCTTGGGAAAGGGTCTAGGCCCTGCCCTATATGAAATGACACACTATGGACACCCCCATGGAGGGCCTCACCCTCCCTGGAGAAATGAGAGGATAACGGGGGGGGGAGGGGAGGGCACGGGAGGAAGGGAGGGAATGGGAGAGGGACCTGGAAATGACTTGTGAAGCAACCTTGATTCTTATCTAAATTTAAACTGGAAAATAAAATAAAAAAAAAACAAACACAAAATGGCAGAGCCGAACTTAAATTCCAAAGCATCTATATGAATACTGCATTTTCAGATCCAAGAAAAATGGGTTCTGATATACACAGAGTGTATAAAAGTTGAAGTTTATGTGGAACACAAAAATGAAGAAGTATTGAAACACACTTGCATTTTACTCTGTATTTAAAACATGGGTCTAGATATTGCATGGCCCATCCAACCCACTGAAACCCCAGAGACTTGGAGGCAGCCTCCCCACATGCCAAACCATCCAGGAGCACACCTATCAGAAGAGATGAATGCCTGGGTCCCTGACCCCCAGGATTCCCTTACCCCTAAGTCTTTAATACCAGGAGCATGTCACACTCCCTACTCTTCCTCGCTGTAGCCCCAGACCTGGGGAGAGGCTCCCCAAACCCAAAAAATCCAGCACTGCATCTGCCTCCATTGGAGCCTTGGCTGTGCCCCAATCAGGAGAGGAACAGTGATCACCTAAGTAACAGACCCCACCTACACCAATTGGAGGAAGAGAGACCCCCTGAATCATAGGCCCCACTTACACCCATTGTAGCAAAAGATGGGTAGACAACAGTATAAAAACATATTCAACAATATAAAGTGTAATATGATATCACCAGAGTCTAGGGATTCTACACCAGCAAGACCTGAACATCCCAATGCAGATGAAGCAGAAGTAAACAACCTTAAAATAACGTTATGAAGATGACAGAGGCCCTTAAAGAGGAAATGAGAAACTCCCTTATAGAAATGGAGGAAAGACAAACCAAAAATGGAAAAATAGAGGAAAAGACAAACAAAAAATGCAAGAAATCAACAAATCCCTTAAAGAAAGCAAGGCAAGTCAACATAAAACAATCAAACAGGTGTAGGAAACAAACAGTTAAAGACATGAAAACAGAAATAGAGGCAATAAAGAAAACACAAACCGAAGGAATGTTGGAAATGGAAAATCTGGGTAAATGGTCAGGAACTACAGATCTAAGCATAACCAACAGAATGTAAGAGATGGGAGATAGGATCTCAGGTGTTGAAGATACATTAGAAGAAATAGATTCATACACCAAAGAAAATGTTAAATCCAATAAAATCTTAACAAAGATATCCAGGAAATCTGGTACATCATGAAAAGACCAAACCTAAGAATAACAGGTATAAATGAAGGTGAAGAAGTCCAGCTCAAAAGCGCAGAAAACATATTCAACAAAATCATAGAAGAAAACTTTCCCAACTTAAAGGAGACATGCCTAGGAAAGCACAAGAAGGTTACAGAACACCAAATAGAATGGACCAAAAAAAGTCACATTGCCACATAATAATCAAAACACCAAACATACAGAATAAAGAAAGAATACCAAGAGCTGAAAAGGAAAAAGGCCAAGTAACATATAAAGGCATACCTATCAGAACTACACCTGACTTCTCAATGGAAACTCTCAAAGCTGGAAGGTCCTGGATAGATTTTCTATAGACACTAAGACATCATGGATTGCAGCCCAGACTACTATACCCAGTAAAGCTCTCAATCACTACAGACTAAGAAAACAAGATATTCCATGACAAAACCAGATTTAAACAATACCTATCCACAAGAAAGTACTGGAAGGAATACTCTAAAGCAAGGAAGTTAGCTACATTCACAAAAACACAGGCAATAGATAATGTCACGTTACAAACCCCACAAAGGGAAACACAGATAGACAATACCACTACCACCAACAGGTCATTTCATATTCATCACAGGAAAAATACATCAAGATGAAATTTCAATTCTGAACATCTATGCCCCCCAAACAAGGGCTCCCACATTTGTAAAAGAAACATTACTAAAACTTAAAATCACACACAACCCCCTAATAGGAGGGGACTTCTACACCCACTGTTGCCACTAGACAGTATTACCAGACAGAAATTTAATAGAGAAATAAATGAAATAACAGAAGTTATGACTCAATGGGCTTAGCATCTATAGAACTTTCCATCCAAACACAGAAGAATGGAACCTTCTGTAGAATTGACCACACGCTTGGCAACAAAGCAAACCTCAACAGATACAAAAATGAATAATCCCTGTATCTTATTGAATCACCATGGGTTAAAATCAGAATTAAACAATAACACAGACTGCAGAAAGCCTGCAAACTCATGGAAATCAAACAATTCTCAATTTCATCATGCCTGGGTCAAGGAAGAAATGAAGAAAGAAATTAAGGACTTCCTAGAATTCAATGAAAATGAAGGCACAACATATCCAAACTTGTGGGACACTTTGAAAGTAGTGCTAATAGGAAAGTTCATATCACTAAGTGCTTACAGAAAGAAATTGGATAACTCCCGCACTAGTGACTTAACAGTACACCTGTAATCTCTAGAACAAAAAGAAGCTAACTAACCCAGGAAGAGTAGACACCAGGAAATAATCAAATTGAGGGCTGAAATAAATAAACTAGAAACAAAGTGAACAATGGACAGACTCAATAAAACAAAGACTTGGTTCTTCAAGAAAATCAACAAGATAGACAAACCCTTATCCAAACTAACCAAAAGCCAGAGAGAGAATATCCAAATTAACAAAACCAGAAATTAAAAGGGGGCCATAACAACAGACACTGAAGAAATCCAGAGAATCATCAGGTCATACTTTGAAAACATGTACTCCACAAAATTGGAAAATTTAAAGGGAATGAACAATTTTCTGGACAGGTATCCCACACCAAAATTAAATCAAAACCAGGTAAACAAATTAAATAGACCTATAACCCCCAAGGAAATAGAAGCAGTCGTTAAAAGTCTCCCAACCAAAAAAACAAAACAAAACAAAAAACCAAAAAAAACCCCAAAACCAAAAACCAAAAAAACAAGGGCCAGATGGTTTCAGCACAGAATCCTATTAGTACTTCAAAGAAAAGCTAATCCCTGTAGTCCTCAAACTGTTCCACACAATATAAACAGAAGGAACATTGCCAAACTCTTTTTATGAGGCTACAGTAGCCCTTATACCCAATCCACCCAAAGATGCAACAAAGAAAGAGAAGTACAGATTAATCTCACTCAAGAACATTCATACAAAAATTCTCAATAAAATACTGGCAATCCAAATCCAAGAACACTTCAGAAAAATCCTCCCCCCATGACCAAGTAGGTTTCATACCAGAGATGCAAGCTTGGTTCAATGTACAAAAATCTGTCAATGTAATCCATCATATAAACAAACTAAAAGAAAAAAGCCACATGATCATCTCACTAGATGCTGAAAAAGTATTTGACAAAATCCAACACCCCTTCATCCTAACAGTCCTGGAGAGATCAGAGATACAAGGAACATACCTAAACATAATAAAGGTGATATATAGCAAGGCAACAGCCAACATCACACTAAATGCAGAGAAACTGAAAGACATTCCACTAAAATCATGAAAAAGGCAAGGCTGTACCCTCTCTCCATATCTATTCAATATAGTAGAAATTCTAGGCAGAGCAATAAGACAACAAAAGGAGTTCAAGGGGATAAAAATTGGAAAGGAAGAAGTCAAACTTTCACTATTTGCAGATGATATGATAGTATACATAAGTGACCCACAAAACACTACCTGGGAACTCCTACAGCTGATAAACACCTTCAACAATGTGGTAGGATAGAAGATTAACTAAAAAAATAAGTAACCTTCTTACATTAAAATGATAAAGGGACTGAAAATGAAATCAGATAAACATTATCCTTTGCAATATGCACAAATGCAAAATATCTTGGGGTAACACTAACCAAACAGGTGAAAGACCTGTATGACATGAACTTTAAGTTCCTAAAGAAAGAAATTGAAGGATCAACATAACAAAAATAGCAATCCTACCAAAAGCAATCTGATTCAATGCAATCCCCATCAAAATTCCAGAACAATTCTTCACAGATCTTGAAAGAACAATACCCAAGTTCATATGGCAAAACAAAAAACAGAATAGCTACAACAGTTCTGTACAATAAAGGAACTTCCAGAGGCATTACCACCCATGACTTCAAGCTCTGCTACAGAGCTCTAGTAATAAAACAGCTTGGCATTGCCATAAAAACAGACAAGTGGACCAATTGAATTGAATCAAAGACCCTGATACTACTAATCCACACAATTATGAATACCTGACTTTTGACAAAGAATCCAAAAGGAAAAAGGAAAGCATCTTTAACAAATGGTGCTGGCCTAACTGGATACTGACTTGTAGAAGATAGCAAATATCTATTACCATGTACAAAGCTCAAATCTCAGTAGATCAAGGACCTCTCCATAAAGCCAGCTACATTGAACCTGATAGAAGAGAAAGTGGAAGTAGCCTCAAACACATTGGCACAGGAGACCACTTCCCAAATATAACATCAGCAGCACAGACACTGAAAGCAACAATCAATGAATGGGACCTCCTGAAACAGAAAAGCTGTAAGATAAAGGACACTGTCAATAAGTCAAAATGTCAGCCTACAGAATGGGAAAAGATCTTCACCAACCATATATCTGACACAGGGCTGATGTCCAAAATATATAAAGAACTCAAGAAACTAGACATCAAAATACAGAATAGCCCAATCGAAAAACACAGAATTCTCACTAGAAGAATCTCAAATGGTCAAAAGGCTTTTAAGGAAGTGCTCACCATCCTTAAGCATCAGGATAATGCAAATCAAAGAAAAACCTCTGAGATACCATTGTACACCAATCAGAATGGCTAAGATAAAAATCTGAGGGTAGCTTATGATGGTGAGGATGAGGAGGTCAGGGGAACACTACTTGATGCCCCTCTACCAAAGAATGGATAAGAAAAATGTGGTGCATTTACAAAATGGTGTACTACTCAGTGGTAAAAAAGTTTGACCTAATGAAAATTTCAGGCAGATTCAATATCTGTTGCCATTCCTGTCTTGGCTCCCCACCAACCAAGAGAGGTGAGTGCCTAGTTTCTCCTCCCCACCTTTCCCTCTTGGACTCCCCTGACCTGCAACCCACAGACCTGTCCTGCCACTATATCCCACAGAGAGACCTGGAGGCAGAACAAAGCATCCAGTATCTGCCTCCATTATTTTCTTGGACCTACACTCACTGTAACAGGTATGTGCTGGGCTTCTCCTCCCACCCTTTCCCTGTTGGAGTCCCCTGACCCTGAGATCCTTCCCCACAACAAATCTCCAGAGAGACCTGGAGGCAGAACAAAACACATAGCATCTGCTGTCATTCTTATCTTAGACCCACACTCACCTGGTGAGGAGAGAGCTTTGGATCTGCATCCACCAGGAGAGGGAGAGACCATACCTGTACCCACTGGAAGAAGGGATGGAAAGATGGCAGTATAAGAGCACATTAAACAACAGAAAGACTTATGTGACACCACAAGACGCTAGGGATTCTATACCAGCAAGACCTGAACACCCCAAAACAGATGAAGTAGAAGAGAATGACCTTAAAATAACTTTATGAAGAAGATAGAGGCACTCAAAGAGGAAATGAGAAAATTCCTTAAAGAAATGGAAGAAAAAACCCAAAAATTGGAAGCAATAGAGGAAAAGACAAATAAAAAATATACAAGAAATCAACAAATCTCTTAAAGAAAGTAGGGAAAGCCAAGAAAAAACAGTAAAAAAGATGAAGGAAAAATTCAAACAGTTCAAGACCTGAAAACTGAAATAGAGACAATAAAGAAAACAAAAACTGAGGGAATATTGGAAATAGAAAATCTGGGTAAATGATCAGGAACTACAGGTGCAAGCATAACCAACAGAATACAACAGATGGAAAAGAGAATCTTAGGTGTTGAAGATACACTAAAGGAAATAGAATCATTGACCAAAGAAAATATTAAGTTCAGCAAATATTTAACATAAAATATCCAGGAAATATGGGATACCATGAAAAGACAAAACCTAAGCATAACAAGTATAGAAGAAGGCAAAGAAGTCCAGCTCAAAAGTGCAGAAAACATATTCAATGAAATCATAGAAGAAAACTTTCCCAACCTAAAGAAGGACATGCTTAGGAAAGCACAAGAAGTTTACAGAACACCAAATAGAATGGACCAAAAAATACCCCATTGCCCCATAATAATAAAAACACCAAACACACAGAATAAAGAAAGAATACTGAGAGCTGCAAAGGAAAAAGGCCAAGCAACATATAATGGTGGACCTATCAGAATTATACCTGACTTTTCAGTGGAAACTCTGAAAGCCAGAAGGTCTGGATATATGTTCTACAAACAGTAAGAGACCACAGATGCCAGCCCAGACTACTATACCCAGCAAAATTTCAATCACTATAGATGGAAAAAACAGGATATTCCATGACAAAACCAGATTTAAACAATGCGTGTCCATAAATCCAGTCCTACAGAAAGTACTGGAAGGAAAACTCCAACTCAAGGAAGTTAACTATACTTACAAAACATAGGAAATTGATAATTCCATTTTACTAAAAGCAAGAAAAAGAGGGGGGAATTCACACAATACCACCACCAAAAAATCCAAAACAAACAAAAAACAACACTGAATGATTGTTAATATCCCTAAATATCAATGGTCTTATCCCACCTATAAAATGACACAGGCTAGCAGAATAGATATGAAGACAGAATCCATCCTTCTGGTGCATACAAGAAACAGATCTCAATTTCAAAGACAGACATTACCTTAGATTAAAGGGTTGGGAAAAAGATATTTTCAATCAAATATCCAAGAAACAGCTAGTGTAGCTCTCCTAATATTTAACAAACTAGACCTCAAATTAAAATTAATCAAAGGAGATGAAGAAGGTATTTTTATATTCGTCACAGGAAAAGTACATCAAGATGAAGTTTCAATTCGGAACATCTTTGCCCCAAATACAAAGGGACCCCCATTCGTAAAAGAAACATTACTAAAACTTAAATCACACATAAAACCTTAAACACTTACAGTGGGAGACTTCAACACCCCAATCTCACCGCTGTACAGAATGACCAGACAGAAAGTTAACAAAGAAACTAGCAGAAGTTATGATCCAATGGGTTTAACAGACATCTATAGAACATTCCATCCAAACACAAAAGAATATAAATTCTGCTACTGCTGCGTCTTCCATCCCAGTGGCAGGAGCCAATGCTCCCTAGTCTACTGCTCCACCCACGGGTCCAGGCAAACCAGGGCCCATTTCCAGACTGCTTTCCTGGGCCTGGGGTCTGCCACTGAGGCTTCAATCCCGACAGAGGTGGCAGGAGCTAAGATACCATAGTTTCCTGCTCCACCCATGGAACTAGGACTAGACTGGCTGCCACAGTGGATTCCATCCCAGAGGCAGGACCAAACTCACCCTAGCATCCTTGTCTCCTGCTCCACCCACGTGACAAAGACTATCAATGACTGTCTCCAGACTACACTCCTGTGCCTGGTGTATACCACTGGGGCTCCCATCCATCCCAGTGGGACCCAAAGAACCCCAGAATCCTAGTCCACTTTTCCACCCACGAGACCAGGAAGTGAAGAACTACCAGAACAGTGGACTTGCCGACACCCAACAGAAGAGAACCCTGGTCCCACACCCATCAGTAGAGGAACAGGCACCCTCTGGAACCCACTGCAGGAACAGATGGGAAGGAGACAATATAAAAACACAAGGAGCAACAGAAAAACCAATATGACAATGCCAGAGTCTAGAGAACCTACACCAACAAGACTGGAACACCCCAACACAAATGAACTAGAAGAGAATGGCATAAAAAACAACTTCATGGAAATGATAGAGGCCCTCAAGGAGGATATAAGAAAATCCCTTAAAGAGATGGAAGACAAAACAATCCAAAAAAAGCAAGAAATGGAGCAAAAGACAAAGAAAAATTGCAAGAAACAATTCAAACAGTGCAAGGGCTGAAATCTGAAATAGAAACAATAAAAAAAAACAGTCTGAATGAATGCTGGAAATAGAAAAGCTGAGAAAACGGTCAGGTACTAAAGATGCAAGCATAACCAACAGAATACAAGAAATGGAAGAGAGAATCTCAGATGTTGAAGATACACTAGGAGAATTAGATTAATCGAACAAAGAAAATTATAAGTTCAACAAATCCCTAACGCAAACTATCCAGGAAATATGGGACACAATGAAAAGACCAAACTTAAGAATAATAGGTATACTCCAGTGATCCCAGCTTCAGGTGAGCTTGGATCTCCGGGGGGCACTCCCCATCCCACCCCAATACCCGTCCCCTCAATCTTCCGGGGACCACTCCTGGCATCCAGAAGATCCACCCACACAGGAAAGACTTCAGCCCTTCCAGGCCCCAACCTCTGCCGATTCCAGCTTCAGCCCTTCCAGGGTCCAACCTCTGGTGATCCCAGCCTCACCTTCAGCTTGAGGAAGGAAGGAGGCCAGGGGAGATGGAAAGACCCCACCTATACCCACTGGAAGAAGAGATGGGAAGAAGACAGAATAAGAGCACACTCAGCAATAGAAAGACCAACATGACTCCACCAGAATCTAGAGAACCAATGCCAGCAAGACCTGAAAAGCACTACATGGATGAAGCAGAGGAGACAGACCTTAAAAATTATTTTATGAAGATGATGGAGACCCTCAAAGAGGAAACGAGGAAATCCTTTAAAGCAATAGAAGAAAAACAAACAAAAAATCCATGAAATGGGGGAAAAATTCAAGAAATAAACAAATCTCTCAAAGAATCTAAAGAGTACTAAGAAAAAACAACCAAACAAATGAAGGAAACAACTAAAACAGTTGAAGGATTGAAAGCTGAAATAGAAACAATAAAGAAAACACAGAATGAGGGGATGGTGGAAATAGAAAAGCTGGGTAAACGATCAGGAACTACAGAAGCAAGTATCACCAACAGAATACAAGAGATAGAGGAGAGGATCTCAGGTGTTGAAGACTCTTTAGGGAATATACAGTCATCAACCAAAGAAAATCTCAAAACCAACAAATCCCTAACACAAAATATCCAGGAAATATGGGGCACCGTAAAGATGCCAAACCTGAGAATAATAGGTATAGAAGAACGTGAAGAAATACAACTCAAAGGTACAGAAAACACTAACCCCACATCTGACAGAGGGCTAATCTCCAAAATTTACAAAGAATTCAAGAAACAAGTCTCCAAAACACCAAAGGATCCAATTAAAAGGTGGGGTACAGACCTAAATAGAGAATTCTCAATAGAGGAGGCTAAAATGGCCAAGAGACACTTGAGAAAGTGCTCAACATCCTTAGCCATCAGGGAAATGCAAATCAAAACAACTCTGAGATACCATCTTACTCCTGTCAGAATGGCTAAAATCAAAAACACCGAAGACAATTTATGCTGGAGAGGATGTGGAGAGAGGGGAACTGTATCTTTACTCTTAATGTTTACTTTCTAACTCCCATTCTTGATGTTTTCTTTCTAGCCCATTTTAGCTCCTTGTCCTTCTGTTCTCATCCTCTGTTCTTTTTCTTGTAGTTTATCTATTGCAACAAAAATTTTCAGGCAGTGCTGGAGTCACAGCAGGATTACATTCCATTTCACAAGTGAAAGGTTAAAAGCAGAGTCATCCCAACAACTCACATGCATTATATTTAACTCATAGAGCACAGAAGGAGAATGTTTCCTTACTCAACTCTTTCATTGGCCGGCTGCAAATTGCTATTGTAAAGAAAGAATCAGTCACTTTATTTTCTATCTTGAGAGGAAATCTTTAAGGAACTTTAACGAAGTCATAAACCTAAACTAAGGAAGTGACCAAGTAAATGAGAAAACTGTGCATTTATATCCCACACTTTTTTGTGTAATTAGGACTGAAAATAATTTTGTCCTTTTCCCCTGCATTTTTCCAGGCAGGGGAAAGGGAAAGGTAATTTAAACTAACCCATGACTATATAAACATTTTCAGCTAACACCCTGTGATCAGGAATCCTAAATTCTGGATTCTCTTTGGGTCTGAAAGATCCCCAAAGAGTGGCAGTTCTGGGACAAAGAGATGCTTGGGGTGTCATAAATCTTGTAGTTCAGGCTCATGTCAAAATTCTGAAGCTAATGTAAATCCTTTAGCAGCAGCTCAAGTTTGCACTCTCAAGTAATTGTGACACTATGGCACTTTAAATCTCCACATCTAGTCTCTGCACTGTATATAATTCTTGATCATAAAAAGAAACTTGTAGCCATATCTTATGGCTATAAAATCATACTATTCTCTGTGCCCCTGAGCAGTTAATATCTCTTTCCCTCAGATATTTCTGAACAAAATCTGTTTCTGTTTCTAGACCTTGGTTCTCTGCTCCCTATCTCGCATGTAAGTCCATGACTCAACATTTTTATACACAAAAAAACAGTCAGTTAGCTGAACTTTGAGTCTTCAGAGTACATATTCTTATCAGAAAACTGAGGTCATAAATCTGTGCCAAGAATTAATCATTGTCCTGGTTATTAATTAGACCATCAAGGAAAGTGCACACAGCCATCATACTGTGTACACTGTCAACTCTAGCCCAAGAAACCAGAGAGCTCAACTATGTGTCCTTGTAAAGTTGTGACTGTTTATCTTTTTTTTTTTAGACATGATGTTTTTTTTAATTTTAAAACAATCTTTTCTCATTTTACATACCAATCCCAGTTCCCACTCCCTCCTCTCCTCCCCCTTTCACCATATTTTCCCTATACTTCCCATTGAGAGTAAGGCTTCCCATGAGGAGTCAACAAAGTCTGGCATATCTCTTTGAGGCAGGACCAAGGTCCTCCCCCATATAACTAGGCTGAGCAAGGTATCCATCCAAAGAGAATAGGCCCCAAAAAGTCAGTTCAAACACTGGGGATAAATCCTGTCTCACTGACAGTGGCCTCACAGACTACCCAAGCCATACAACTGTCATCCACATTAAGAGGTCCCAGTTTAGTCCCATGCAGGTTCCCCAGCTATCAATTCACAGTCAGTGAGCTTCCCCTAGGTCATCTGTCTCTGTGGGTGTCCCCAAAATGGTCTTGACCCCTTTGCTCATAGTTTCTCTCCTCCCTTAGTTCAACTGGACTCTGGGAGTTTGGCCCAGTGCTGAGCTGTGGATCTCTACATCTGCCATCACTTGCTGGATGATAATGACGATGATAATTGAGGCAGTCATCAATTGATTAACAGTGTAAGGCCAGTTCAGGTACCCACTCCATTAATGCTTAGGGTCTTAGGTGGGGCCTTCTTTGTAGATTCCTGGGAATTTCCTTAGTGTGAGGTTTCTCACTAGCCCCATAATTACTCCCTTGATCAAGATATATCTGTTTCCTTGCTCTCCCTGTATGAATACCTGTGCACATATTTTAACTTGCCAAATTCTGTAACTTGAGTAGCATCTATTTGTCATAAATGATTAGGAAGTAGACCTCAAGGGTACACTCCTAAATTAGTTACAGGTAAATATTGTGGCCACACCTTACTGTTTGACAGTTTTGACAAGCAGTCTCTCTAGTTAAACCAAATCGCTTTCTTAGACTTCTGTTATTTTGATGATGAAAATTATGAGTCTGCAGAGCTCTCTATATGAGATAAAGCAACCAATTTTTAATCTGTTGACTCGTTTCCTTTAGCCAGTGAGTGAATGAGCTCTCATGTCACCCACAAAACATGGCAATTGCATTTTGAATTTGCTCAAATAGTATTCTAACCTGATCATTGTTAATTCCACTGCACTGAACTGTCTCTATTACTTGATGAGCTTTAAAAACATAATGATTATCAGTATACAAATTAAATGAATTGTTTACTAGAAGTTGAAAAATCATTATGACAGCCCATAACTTGACTATCTGAGCTGAAGTCAGAGTTGTTTGCTCCACATACTTCTTACTATCTGTGACATAAGCTGCCATTCTATTAGAATCATCAGTAAAAACTAACATAGCATTTTTTACAGGACTGACTGCTCCTTACAATTTTTGGGAATATAAAAGGATGTATTAGCTCAAAGTGTAACAGCCTATGAGCTGCAAACTGATTATCAATTCTCCCTGAAAACTGAGCAAAAGCAGTTGTCCACAAATCATTGTTCTGAAACAATCAGTCAATTTGTTGACTGGTATAAAGAACATGTATTACACTTTGTTCTTTGTCAAAATATCTCCTAGATTCCATATGGCATTTCTGAACCACACAGGCTACTGCTTTAAAACAAGGATTTAACATTTTGGCTGGAAAGATATCATAAGCTTCCCATAGTTTTGTATTGTTAATATAACATATTTGCTGATGTTGGATTACACTCTCTAAGAGTAGAAGAACCTGTCTACCCTCTTTAGTTAACTGTCTTGGTGAACTGGGATTACTATCTCCTTTTAGAATCCCATTTAAGGGTTTTAAGTCACCAGTAGACATCCTTATAAAAGGACATAATCATTGAATATTTCCCAACAACTTCTGAAAATCATTTAAAGATTGTAAACTATCCTTTTTAATTTTTAATTTTTGAAGCTTAATCTCTTTAGGCTATAACATATGTTCCAAATAATTTTTGAAAATTACTTAAAGTTTGTGAGTAGTCTTTTCTAATCCAACTTGTAAAGCTCTCACTAGCTGACAAGGCTTCATTTTCATCTTAGCTGACATGGTCTAATTTGCATCTACACTGACACTTTTGTGGGTGGGGTCTAACAGGGTGGCAGTTCCCTGAGGCTTCTTGTCAAAAACTTTTTTTCAAATCATGTATTACTTTTATTTATTAGATTTTTTTAACCACAAAATTTAGGAGGATCTCTGTATCCTCTCCTCTGCTAAACTCTATAGAATCATCCATACAGATTCCCATGCTGCAGGCTTCTGCTATTTTTTCACCAACTGGTTCTGAGGGCTCAAATGGCCAACCTTTTCAGTTAAGACACTGATTGGCTGAATGCTCCTTTTGGCTATATCCAAAGCACTTAGCTTTTTAACTATGTCCAAAGTAATTTAAGTATCTTTTTAATCATATCCAAGGCAATGTGAGTAGTTCACATTTACGCATTCACAATCATATTTCATACATAGCGGTTTGGCCACATCATACACACAGAACATGCATACATCTCTCAACTCTCCTTTTATCTAGGTTATGATTAGTTTGTTGAGGTGAAACATCTTTAATTGAAATCTCTTGTAACACAGCAGCTACAGCCTATCCTTGAATTATGTGCATCCAAAATCTGAACAAATCAGAATTTATCCATGCTGTCTTTCTTTCTCTATAAGGTCTTAAGACAGTTTCTGATGTGTTGTATTAATAGCATTTTCTATACACTATCATCCATGGTAGCATTTCCTATACACATCATCCATGGTAGCAGTCTTCCTTGCCTTTACCCTCCGGGTCTGGGCTGGCCTGTTGTAGATCATCTGTGGCTGTTTTCCTCTCCTGCATCTCAGGCACCAACCTGGTCCCCTATTTTCTCCTGTTAGGACATTATCTGATCATGTGCCCTTTCTGAACACATCCAAAGTAACCTTTAGAAGGCTCTGTGCCTCTCTTCCTCCCTATGCCTTGCTTTCTCTGTAGGAATAACATATCCTTAACTGAAGTCCCCGCCAGCCCGATATCTGAACAAATCTTGATTAACTCATCTGTGTCACTTTCTTTCCATAAGGTCTTACTTGCATGTTGCATTAGCATTCTCATAAGCTAGTTGTTTCACAATCAATTGTTCAACACCTGCATCTCTCATTATTCTGGATGATGCCTGCATTAGCCTAGAGACAAAATTCTGAAATAACTTCTCAGGTCCTTGTCTTTAAGGCAATCTCCTATCCTCTGCCAACGTTTTTCATCAATGGTTCCTTCTTGGGGAAACCAGGGACAAATGTCCCTCAAAAATGTAAAAAAAAAAGCTCCAAGATCTTTGATTTTAACCTGAGTTCCTCATGTCTTGAGGACTTCCTAAGGTCCTAGAGAAACAATTCATGTTTTGATAATGCTTGTCCCATGATTGTTGCTCATGTACTTACCTAATCGGATGTGTCTCACAGGTGGGCAGACTGTGGCAATCCTGGACAGGTTCTCCTCTCATCTTCAATAAGGCACAGGGATCCAGAATGAAGTCTGATGGGCCCGTCAATGAGTGAGCAACATTTATCTAAAGATTCTCATATAAGAATCCACTACATTGGGCGCCACTTGTCCCAACAACCTTCAGTCAACTGGGGTTATCCAAGAGGGAAGACAAATGGGGGACAAGAGAATGGAAGCCATATAACATGGCTGATCAAGCTCTGTTTATTGAACAATTCATACCAGTTTAAGTAGGGGAATGAGGTAGGGGGTTGGGGCAGAGGAATGCAGGATGTTTTTAAAGGCAGGAAGCATTAAGTAATGGGTTATCTTTGGTGCATAGCTTGACTGCAGGGGGTCACCTGAGAAGCAGCTTTAGGCTGAGAAATGGAAACTTAGTGAGACCTGGTAAATGGGGACTTACTGAGGCCAGTACTTGTGCTTATTCAAGGTCCCCCACAGAGAGCTTATTTTTGGCATATGATTCTAGAGGGATAAGAATAAATGATGGGGGAAATGAAGCAACTGTGAGAAGTGGGTAGAGCTATAGGAACAGGAAACTTAAAGTTACTCACCTCAAAGACAAGTAGGAAGCAGAGGGAGGAAGCTGGAAGTGACTTAGGATTTAAGATCTCACAGTGCACCCTCTATGATCTATTTTCTCCAGCCTTACAAACCTGAAACAATGTCATCTCATGGGGGAAAACTGCTCAAATACCAGTGTCTATGTGAGGGCATTTCCCATTCAAACCAGCACAAATGTTAATACCTACATTGTATTGGAAAGAGTATAAACTCCTAATGGAAATACTAGAAGCTCCAAATGGTAACAATGATGTGTCATGGGGAACGCTGTGGCTGTGTCCTGTTCAGTGGTAGTTCATGAGACAAGGACGACTTGACAATCTGGTTTGAAAAGATGATGAGCTTTTGACCCATGGAGTTTTTGAATGGAGATGGATAAGATGGAACCAAGTGAAGTCTACAAAAGGTACTAAAGCACTACAAATACAGCCAAGGCTGAATCAGGAGGAGCCAAGCTTCACTGTCATCACTGGCTATATTGTGAGTTCAAGGCCATTCTAAGCTATATTTCACCTCATCTTTAAAAAATGCCTCCAAATTTCCCCAAATTCCCATGTTTCACAGGACACTTACCATTTCCTTTGAGGTGCCATTTGTAATGTTTCCAGTGACTCTGGATTCTTAATAAAGGTTGTCTTACTCCAGTAAAAATAACTAGACACAAGAACATCTCTGGCATTTATGATGAGACAAATTATCTAAAATGGAAAAACATGTAAATGAAGGTCAATACAATCATTACTCACCTTTTAAATGGCATAATTTTCATGAAACACTAACCAAATATCCATGGGAATTCTAAAAATACTTATTATTTTCATTTGGACAAATAATATGCACCAGTGCAAAATTTATGTGGCCAGAATTCTCTTTTATAATTTTGTTTGATTTTATAAATGGAACAGCAAAATGACTGAGTTTGGTAATAATATAAAGGGACAACAACAAAAAGACTCCTTCAACAGAATAATTATTGGTTATTCAATAACAAATTCCTAGCCCTGAAAACATACTTACAAGTAACATTGTACTGACTAAACAGGTTGTAATTAAATAGTTAGGAAAATAAGATACTTATATGGATAAAATATGATTAATGAAAAAAGAAACCACAAATTTGAAAGAGAGACAGGAGAAGGAGTATATGAGTGGATTTGTTGGGAGGATAGGAAAGGGTGCAATGGACATTTGTAATTATAGTATAAAATAAAAATGTCAGGTCAAAAGGCAATCATTTCACATAAAAGGAACTTTATATTTTCTATTAATTATTCTAGAACTCATCTCTCTAGGCTTTAATTTCCCCAGCCAATAGTTTACCAAATCTAGATAAGACACATGCATAAAAGTTAATGGTCACGCTGGGCGGTGGTGGCCTCACACCACTCCCAAATATTAGTAGTCACAACTTCACTTTGACTTTTTCAAGAGAGATTATTTTTCTAGGTTTGTCTTTGTTGTTTAAATATAAAATATTTTAAACTTCCCAGTGGAGGAACTTTTTTGATAACTTTCTTACTAATAAGGATCTACAATATGTTAGAACCTGGCCATCTCTGATCCCTACTGCAGATCAGTGAAATGGGAGGTTGCTGTGGTTACTAATCTACAGTGGACAGTTGCATGCAGCAAAATTCAGTGGGTATAGCTGGGCGGTGGTGGCGCACGACTTTAATCCCAGCACTCGGGAGGCAGAGGCAGGCGGATCTCTGTGAGTTCGAGGCCAGGCTGGACCGATAGCCTCGAAAACAATACAGAGAAACCCTGTCTCGAAAAACCAAAAAAAATTTCAGTGGGTACAAAGATATATGACTATTGAACAATCTCCATGACTATAGTATTGATGCCTGGTCAGGGCACTTTTCCTATGAACAGTTCTGCCTAGGGTGATTCACTCACAGGACTTGGGGGTAATTGTAGAATTATTATAAGCTAATTGACTTTCCTGACAGGAAAAGAGTATTATCCACTGTACACTAGAGTTTGAACTCTGCTTGACCTATATATGTAGTTCCTGAAGGCTCTAATGTGATATTTCACTTTCCTTATTATTTACCCAGGATCATTGTGTGTTGATCCACATCCTGGTACTCTATTGTAGTCTGGGGAGGGAACAAATCAGCATAACCCAGTGCATGAGAATCCTTGCCTTTTCACTCCAACCTATACTATCAGAGTGCATCTCAGCAAGAGCTCTAGGGCCTGTCATGTTAGACTAAGTTCAAAGAATATTGATCAAATATTTCATAAGCACTGAGCACTGCCACTGAACACTGACTTTGGCTTTGGAAAGGAAGGTGGGAGCTGATGAGGTGTGGTCCTTCCTTATTGATTCTTATCCCATTTCAGTTTCTATCTAGGGTGAGTGGTCCCAGATGGGCACAGATTGGATCTATTTGGTACCACCCTTGGTGTGAATCAAGAAGACAATCTCAATCAGTCAGTTTGTTCTTGAACAAGAAGAAAATTGATAGTCATCTTTACAACCATGACTATGAAAATGTCTCAAGTAGAATATACACCATACAATTACAACACAACTCTTTCCAAGCACACAGACCTGTGGTGTTCACAATGCTCCCATGGTGTCAGCACAAAATATATTCATCTAGCACATACTCGATATGCAACACCTACTTATTAAACATATCCTATAGTCCTGGCTCATCATCTTTCTATGTATATTATGGTGCAGTGAAGTTGACTATCGCAGATATTTCCCAGGGATGGAGTCATATCATCTGTGGTTTGAAGCTGACTCCCTTCATTTAACACAGTGCCACTGAGATGCATCCATGCTGCAGTGTGTGTCCTAGTACTGCTTCTTTTTAAGGTAAATAAATCCCCTTCTTTGTATTTACCACACACACTTATATTTATGTTAATATGCTCATTTGTCAGCGGATTTTTTTAAAGTTTCATTTTTTAGGCTGTTGTCTGAATCCTTTTCCTGCTTTCTCACTATCCTTGGCTTTTCCATGTAATTGAACTTTCAAAGTCAGCAACTGAAAATTTATCCAGTGTTCAGTTCTCTGACACCCAACAAAACCCCTTCTCCAAACCCCTGTGTTGCCACTTTCTGGTACTTTAAATTTTCTGCCTCTTTTTCACTACCTGTAAAAGATCTATGCTAATTCTGTTCCTAATTGTCCTTTGTTTCACAAATTCTTTCATCCATGCTATTATAACTTGACAGTATTTCGTATCTTTATTCCCATTTCTTTCCTTCTTACCCCTTCTGTTCCCTAAGGAAACAGACCCATTTCAGAGTCTGCCTTAGAACTTATTGTCATTGCTCTAAATCCTTAGGTAATCCTTTGAAGAAACAGTTCAAGCCAGAGGTCTTTTTCTGAGTTGAAATGCTCTCTCACACAACTCTCTATGTCCCCTAAACATTTTAAACATAAGATATATAGAACACTCTACTCATCACTCAATTGAATGAAGGTCAAATTCCTAACCTTCCTAAGACAGTCCCAGACCATTTTCACTAATAGTCCTTAACTGATTTAGGGTAAGTCAGTATGACTGTGTCTTCGTCTCTTATTACAAATTTATCACTAACCTCTCCATAGAGTTCTTTTTTAAGCCTTATGACAGGGAAAGGTATTTATTCAAATCAATTTTAGTCCAACATCATAAAGAGCTTTTTGCGGGTGTTGTTAGGATTTCAGCCTTGGGTACCTGTGAAGCTGATAGTAAATGCTGAGATGTAAGATTTATAGTGAAGAGAAAAAGTAATAAATAACTCCTAGTTTGTTGTAAAGTAAACACTGATGGGAATTAATAGATACTTTGATCTGCAGTCCAAGGTTGCATTGAACAGTTGTGAACTTACTAAGAGATCACACTCTGCATCATTTGTGAGTGTGAGTTCATGACCTCAAACCAGAAACTCAGTAAAAGGTACAAGACATAGAAATTAGGCTTCATTTAAATGTTTTACAACACAATTTAGATGTCTGTATAGTTTTAAAGGCCCAGAAAACAACAGCGATCATATAAAATGCTGCCATGTGCATGTCTCTTCTTTTTTAAATTTATTTTATATTTTTCCTGTTTCTTTTTAATTTAAATTAGAAACAAACTTGTTTCATATGTGAATCCCAGCTCCCTCTCCCCACCCCCAACCTCCTAAATCCCCACTCAGTCTCCACTCTGCTCCCCTGGGAGGGTGAGGGTGCAAGTCTTTTCTTAAAACCTTAGCTTGAAATGATCCTTTCCAAATCTATTAGTTGTATGTTTGGACACCTTGAGCAATGGTCTTTGTGATATTCTGCATATGTTGCAAAAATGAGTTTCTTTGACAAGGGCTGAGAACTGCATTTGCCTGTGGGTATGAGGACAAGTATTTAGAAAACAGCTGGAAATCATAGTAGATTAGGAACCTGGTGGCAGGTGGTTCTCTTGGACTTAGGCCCTTTCCAGCCCCATATGGTTGTCTATGTTTACAGTACCAGACACAAGCTCCTTCTTTTTGAGTGGACTTTAGGTTCAATTAGACAGTTTTTTATTTCTCCAAGATGAAAGTACCACTATTGTGCCACTGTGGATGTCTTGGTAGTCCAGTCACTGTTGTGGCTCACAGGCTACATATTTGGAAAGTTTGCTGGTCTTCCTTGGCAGCTTCTAAAACATCTCACTTTATGAAAGCCACTTCTCAGGGAAAAGATTTCAAGGTCAGTTACAACTGAATTCCTGCAATTTCTGTGTCAGAAATGCTTTTCAGCTTCAGTAATAACATCTTGTCTTCACAGTGTTAGAGTCTACCAAGGGCAGCAGTAGCTGATACTGTTTTTTGTGTGTGAAGGTACCATGTGATTTATTGTTCTTCAATATATGTTTTTATTTAAATTAGAAACATGCATGCTTCACATGTCAAAGCCAGCTCTCTCTCCCAGACCTCCTCACTTGCCCCTCCACCAGCCCTCCTCCAGCCCCCACCCAATCCCCATATCATACCCTAGGGAGGGCGAAGCCCTCCTTGGGGGAATCTCCAGAGTCTGTCATTTCATCCAGGGCAGAACCTAGGCCCTTCCCCATTTGTCCAGGCTGAGAGAGCATTCCTCTATGTGGAATGGGCTCCCAAAGTTCATTCATAAACCATGGTAAACACTGATCTACTACCCAAGGCCCCAGATATTTCTGAGGTCTCCTCCCTGACATTACATTCATGGAGCCTGGATCAGTCCCCTGTTGGTCTCTCAGCCATCAGTCTGGGGTTCAAGAGTTCCCCCTTGTCCAGCCAGCTGTCTCTGTGGTTTTCACCAGCATGGTCTTGGCCCCTTTGCTCATCATTCCTCCATCACTGTCACTGGGTTCCAGGAGTTCAGTTCAGTGTTTAGCTTTGGGTATCTGTCTCTGCTTCCATCAGTCACTAGAAGAAGGTTCTAGGATGGCATATAAGGTAGACATCAACATTATCATCAAGGAGGGGCTATCAATGTAGTCTCTCTGCTATTGCTTAATTTGCCAGTTGGTGTTATCCTTGTAGATCTCTGGAGATCTCACTAGTGTTAGCTCTCTCCTCAAGCCTATAATGACTCCATTTCTTATGGTATCTCTCATCCTGCTTTTCTCTATTCTTATCTTGACTCAACCTTCCTACTCCCACACGCCTTCTTCTCCTCTCTTATCCCTCTCTCTTTTTCCTGGCTCCCTCTCCCCTCCCGCAATGTTCCCAATCTGCTCAGGAGATCTTGGCTCATTCCACTTCTCTTGGGTATCATGCATCTCTCTTAGGAACCTCCCTGTTTCCCAGATTCAATGGCACTGGGATTGTAAGCTGACACTCCCCTGATCCATATCTAAAATCCATATATGTGTGAGTACATACCATGTTTGTCTTTTTGTAACTGGGTTACCTCACTAGAGCCATACATTTGCCTGAGAATTTCAAGATTCCATTGTTTTTTTTCCACTGAGTAGTACTTCACTGTGTAAATGTACCACATTTTCTCTATCTACTCTTCAGTTGTGGGGCATCTAGGTTGCTTCCAGGATCTAGCTATTATATACAATGCTGCTATTAACAAGTGGAACAGACATCCTTGTTGTGTGAATGGGCAAATTTTGGGTATGTGTCTACAAGTGGAATTGCTGGATCTTGTGGTAGACTGAGTCCCATTTTCCCGAGAAATCTCCATACTGATTTCCAAAGTGGCTGTACAAGTTTGCACTCCTACCAGCAATGGACAAGTGTTCCCCTTTCTCCCCATCCTCTTCAGCAAAAAACAGTCATTGGTGTTTTTTATTTTAGCCATTCTCACAGGAGTAAGATGACATCTCAGAATTGTTTTGATTCGCATTTCCCTGATGCCTAGGGATGTTGAACACTTTCTTAAGTGTCTCTCAGCCATTTTTGACTCCTCTATTGAGGATTCTCTATTTAGTTCAGTCCCCCACTTTTTAATTGGATCCGTTGGTGTTTTGGGGACTTGCTTCTTGAGTTCTTTGTAAATTTTGGAGATCAGGCCTCTGTCAGATGTGCGGTTAGTGAATATTTTTTCCCATTCTGTGGGTTGCCTTTTTGTCTTGCTGCCTGTGTCCCTTGCCTTTCAGGAGTTTCTCAGTTTCAGGAGGTCCCATTTATTAAGTGTCCATCTCAGTGTTTGTGCTACTGGTGTTATGTTCAGGAAGCTGTCTCCTGTAGCAATTTGTTTAAGGGTACCACCCACTGCCTCTTCTAAGAGTTTCAGTGTGGCTAGATTTATGTCGAGGTCTTTGATCCATTTGGACTTAAGTTTTGTGTATGGTGATAGACATGGATCTATCCACATTCTTCTACATGCCAGCATCCAGTTATGCCAGCAACATTTGTTGAAGATACTTTCTTTTTTCCATTGTATATTTTTAGCTTCTTTGTCGAAGATCAGATGTTCATAGAGGCATGGGTTAATATCAGGGTGTTCAATTAGATTCCATTGGTCTACCAGTCTATTTTTGTGCCAATACCAAACTGTTTTCAGGACTACAGTTCTATAATAAAACTTGAGGTCAGGGATGGTAATGCCTCCAGATGTTGCTTTGTTGAGTAAGGTTGTTTTGCATATCCTGGGTCTTTTGTTTTTCCATACAAAATTGATTATTGTTCTTTCAAGGTCTGTGAAGAGTTGTGCTGGGATTTTCATGGGGATTACATTGAATCTGTAGATAGCTTTTGGCAGGATTGGCATTATTACTACGTTGATCCTACCTATCTAAGAGCATGGGAGATCTTTCCATTTTCTGAGGGCTTCTTTAATTTCTTTCTTTAAATATTCAAAGTTCTTGTGATAGAGGTCTTTCACTTGTTTGGTTAGCATTACCCCAACTTATTTTATGTTGTTTGTGGCATTTGTAAAGGGTGATGTTTCTTTAATTTCTTTCTCAGCCCTTTTATCATCTGTATATAGTAGGGATACTGATTTTCTTGAGTTGATCTTGTAGCCTGCCACTTTGCTGAAGGTGTTAATCAGCTGTCAGAGTCCCTGGTAGAGTTCTTTGGGTCATTTATGTAAACTATCATATCATCAGCAAATAGTGAAAGTTTGACCTCTTCCTTGCCAATTTGTATCCCCTTGATCTCCTTTGTTGTCGAATGGCTATAGCTAGAACTTCAAGTACCATGTTGAAAAGGTATGGAGAGTGTGGACAGCCTTGTTTTGTTCCTGATTTTAGAGGAATTGCGTTGAGTTTCTGTCCATTTAGTTTGATGTTGGCTGTTGGTTTGCTGTATATAGTTTTTATTATGTTTAGGTATATTCCTGTGATCCCAGATCTCTCCAAGACCTTTATCATGAAGGGGTGTTGGATTTTGTCAAAGGCTTTTTCAGCATCTAGTGAGATGATCATGTGATTTTTGCTTTTCAGCTTGTTTATATGGTGGATTACGTTGATGGATTTTCATATGTTGAACCATCCCTGCATCCCTGGGATGAAACCTACTTGATCGTGGTGAATGATTGTTTTGATGTGTTCTTGGATCCGATTTGCCAGTATTTTATTGAGTATTTTCGCATCAATGTTCATGAGGGATATTGGTCTGAAGTTCTCTTTCTTAGTTGTGTCTTTGTGTGGCTTGGGGATCAAGGTTATTGAAGCCTCCGTAGAAAGAGTTTGGCAAAGACCCTTCTGCTTCTGTTGCATGGAATACTTTGAGAAGAATTGGTAAAAAACTGTTCTTTGAATTAATGGTAGAATTCTGCACTGGACCTGGGCTTTTTTTGGTTGGGAGACTTTTGATGAATGCTTCTATTTCCATAGGGGTTATAGTTCTATTTAAATTGCTTATTTGTTCTTGATTTAATTTTAGCTAGTGATAGCTATCCAGGAAGTCGTCCATTTCCTTTAAATTTTCGAATTTTGTGGAGAACCAGTTTTAAAAGTATGACCTGATGATTCTCTGGATTTCCTCAGAGTCCGTTGTTATGTCCCCCTTTTCATTTCTGATTTTGTTAATTTGCATGTTCACTCTCTGCTGTTTTGTAAGTTTGGACAAAGTTTTGTCTATCTTGTTGATTTTCTCAAAGATCCAAGTCTTCATTGCATTAATTCTTTGTATTGTTTTCCTAGTTTCTACTTTATTGATTTCAGCCCTCATTTTGATTATTTCCTGGCATCTACTCCTCCTGGGGGAGTTTGCTTCTTTGTGTTCTAGAGCTTTCAGCTGTGCTGTTAATTCTCTAGTATAACTATTCTCCAGTTTCTTCATGTGGGCACTTAGTGCTATGAACTTCCCCCATAGCACTGCTTTCAAAGTGTCCCAAAGGTTTGGGTATGTTGTGTCTTCATTCTAATTGAATTCTAGGAAGTCTTTAATTTCTTTTTTTATTTCTTCTTTGACCCAGGAATGGTGCAGTTGTGCATTATTCAATTTCCATGAGTTTGTAGGTTTTCTGCAATTTGTGTTGTTGTTGAATTCTAATTTTATAGCATGGTGGTCTAATAAGATGCATGGAGTTATTCCAATTTTTTTTTGTAGCTGCTGAGGTTTGATATGTTGCCAAGTATGTGGTTGGTTTTTGAGAAGGTTCCATGTGGTGGTGAGAAGAAGGTATACTCTTTTTTTAACGTGGATGAAATGTTCTATAGATGTCTGTTAATCCCAGTTGGGTCATTACTTCTATTAGACCATTTGCTTCTTTGTTAAGTTTCTGTCTGGAATTCCTGTCTAGTGGTGAGAGTGGTGTGTTGAAATCTCCCACTATAAGTGTGTAAGGCTTTATATGTGATTTAAGTTTTAGTAATGTTTCTTTCATGAATGCGTATGCCTTTGTATTTGGGGCACAGATGTTCAGGATAGACACTTCATCTTGGTGGATTTCACCTGTGATGAGTATGTAATGACGTCCTTCATCTCTTTTGATTGATTTTATTTTAAAGTCTAGTTTGTTAGATATTAGGATTGCTACCACTGCTTGTTTCTTGGGTCCATTTGATTGGAAAAATTTTTCCCAACCTTTAACTCTCAGTTAATGTCTGTCTTTGAGGGTGAGGTGTGTTTATTGTATGCAGCAGAAGGAATGGTTCTGTCTTTGAATCCATTCTGCTAGCCTGTGTCTTTTTATGGTGAGTTAAGGCCATTAATGTTGAGGGATATTAATGACCATTGATTGCTCATTCTTCTTCGATTTGCAATGGTTGTTGTTGGTGGAATTATGTGTGGAATTTCACCCCTTTGTTCTTTTGGCTGTTGGTAGAGATGGATTCTCTAATACCTATGTTTTTCTGGTTGTAGTTAACTTTCTTGTGTTGGAGTTTTCCTTCCAAAACTTTCTGTAGGGCTGGGTTAGTAGATATGTATTGCTTGAATCTAGTTTTGTCATGGAATATCTTGTTTTCTCCGTCTATAGTGATTGAGAGCTTTGCCGGGTATAGTAGTCTGGGCTGGCATCCATGGTCTCTTAGTGTTGGTAGAATATCTATCCAGGACCTTCTGGTTTTCAGAGTTTCCATGGAGAAGTCGTGTGTAATTCTGATAGGTCTGCCTTTATATTTTACTTGGCTTTTTCCTTAGCTGCTCTTAATATTCTTTCTTTACCCTGTATATTTGGGGTCTTGATTATTATGTGGCAAGGGGACTTTTTTGTGGTCCACTCTATTTGGTGTTCTGTAAGCTTCTTGTACCTTCATTGGCATGTCTTTCTTAAGGTTGGGAAAGTTTTCTTCTATGATTTTGTTGAATATGGTTTCTGCCCCTTTGCGGTGGTTTTCTTCTCCTTCTTCTATACCTATTTTTCTTAGGTTTGGTCTTTTCATGGTGTCCCATATTTCCTGGATGTTTTGTGTTAAGGATTTGTTGAACTTAAGATTTTCTTTGGTTGATGAATCCATTTCTCCTAGTGTATCTTCAACACTTGAGATTCTCTCTTCCATCTCTTCTATTCTGTTGGTAATGCTTGTATCGGTAGTACCTGACCATTTGCCCAGCTTTTCTATTTCCTGCCTTTCTTCAGATTGTGGTTTTTTTTATTGTCTCTGTTTCAGTTTTCAACTCTTGCAGTGTTTGAATTTTTTTCTTGCAATTTTCGATTTATCTTTTCATCCATTTGTTGCCTTAATGACTCTTTTGGTTTGCCTTTTCTTCCATTTCTTGCATTTCTTGCTTTGTTTCTTCTTCCATGTCTTGCATTTTTTGCTTTGTTTCTTCTTCCATTTACTGCCTTTTTTGGCATATTTCTTCTTCCATTTCTTTCATTTTTTGCTTTGTTTTTTCTTCCATTTGTTGAATTTTTTGCTTCATTTCTTCTTCCATTTCCTCCCTTTTTTGGTTTGTTTTTTTCTTCCATTTCTTTGAGGGATTTACCTATATCCTCTTTTAGGGCCTCTATCATTTTCATGAAAGTGGTTTTAAGGTCATTCTCTTCTGCTTTGTTTGCATTGGAATGTTAGAGTCTTGCTGGTGTGGAGTCTCTAGAATCTGGTGGTGTCATATTTGTTTTTCTGTTGCTGAGTGTGTTTTTGTATTGTCTCTTTCCCATCTCTTCTTCTAGTGGGTGCAGAAAGAGCCCCTTACTGGTCTGGTGGTTAGGGGACCAGAGTTCTCTTTTGGTGGTTCCTAGCAAGTCTAATAATCTGGTAGTTCTTCTATTCCTTGTCCTTATTCTGGTCCTGTGGTTGGAGAAGTAGAACAGGAAACTGGGGCGCTTAGCTTCCCACCTGGTCTCCTGGACCCTTTGCTGGATCCACTGGTTTCCTGGTCTCTTTGGTGGGAGAGGAGTCCTGGAATCTGGGGTGCTTGGCTCCTGCCAGGATTGTAAGCTCTGTGCAGTTCCCAGGTGATCCCCAGTCACTGGAACACAGGCCCAGATGCAGGGTCTCTTTTACCTGGTCCTCCCGTAACATCTGGTCTCCTGGTCTCCCTGGATCCACTAGTTTCCTGGTCTTGTTGGTGGGAGAGAAGTCCTGGAGTCTGGGGTGTTTGTCTCCCACCAGGATTGGAAGCTCTGTGCAGTTCCCAGGCGATCCCTAGGCACTGGAACACAGGCCCAAATGCAGGCTCTGTTTTACCTGGTCCTGCTGGAACAGCTGCTACCCTGGTCTCCCTGGATCTGCTAGTTTCCTGGTCTCAGTGGTGGGAGAGAAGTCTTAGAGTCTGGCGTGCTTGGCTCCCACCGGAATTGGAAGCTCTGTGCAGTTCCCAGGTGATCCCCAGACACTGGAACACAGGCTCAGATGCAGGTCTTGTTGTACCTGATGAAGCAGGAGCAGCTGCTCCCCTGGTCTCCCTGGCTCCTCTGGTTTCCTGGTCTCGTTGGTGGAAGAGAAGTCCTGGAGTCTGGCGTGTTTGGCTCCTGCCAGGATTGGAAGCTTGTGCAGTTTCCAGGTGGTCCCGAGGCACTGGAACACAGGCCCAGACGCAGGGCCTGTTGTACCTGATCCCAGTGCCAGTCCCCTGGTCTCCCTGGTTCCTCTGGTTTCCTGGTCTCATTGGTGGGAGAGAAGTCCTGGAGTCTGGGGTGTTTGGCTCCCACCAGGATTGGAAGCTCTGTGCAGTTCCCAGGTGATCCCGAGGCACTGGAACACAGGCCCAGAAGCAGGGCCTGTTGTACCTGATCCCGCCGCCAGAACAGCTGCTCCCCTGGTCTCCCTGGCTCCTCTCCTTCTTGATAGTCTTAAAGAGCTAATTCTTTGTCTCATTGATTCTTTGTGTTGTTTACTTTGTTTCTTTTTTATTTATTTCAATCCTCAATTTGATTATTTCTTGCCATCTTCTCCTCCTGTGTGTGTTTGCTTCTTCTTGTTCTAGACCTTTCAGTTGTTATGTGATGGAGATGCCATTCTGTAAATTTGTCTCTCTTATTGGTTGTTGAATAAAGCACTGTTGGCCAATATAAAAGCAGGATAGGTGGGACTAGGCATCGAGGAGGATTATGGGAAAGAGAGACACAGGCAGACATGATGTAGGCCATCAGAGGAGTAAGAGGTCTGGATTCTTTTCTCCAGTAAGAGAAATACTTAGATTAACAATTATGGGTTAAATACTTAAGTCAGAGCTATCAAGTAAGAAACAAGCAAATGGCCAACAGCTTCATAATTAACATAGTGTCTTGTGTGTTCTTTGGGGACTGCAACTGTGACAGGGCTCAGGTGGTTGGCAAGGAAGACTACATGTTACAGTTATGAATATTTGCTAATGTGGAACTTGCCCACTTTCTTAATGTAGGCATTTAGTGCTATGGACCTTCCCCTTTAGCCCTGCTTTTATTGAGTCACATATTTGGATATGATGTGCAGTCATTTTCATTGGATTTTCAGAAACTTTAATTTCATCCATTATTTCTTCCTTGACCAAGTTTTGATTCAGTTGAGCACTTCTCAATTTCCTTCAGTTTGTGGGTTTTTTTCAATTCTGCTGTTGCTGAATTCTAACTTTAAGCCATGGTGATTCAGTAAGATACAGTGGGTTATTCCGAGTTTTTTGTACCTGTTGAGACTTGCTTTGTTATTGTGTATGTGGTCGATTTTAAAGAAGGTTCTATGAGTGTAGAGAAGAACACATTTTTGTGTGTGTGTGTGTGTGTTTGAGTGAAATGTTCTGTACATGACTATTAACTCCATTTGAGTCATAATATCTGCTAGCTCCTTTATTTCTCTGCTAAGTATCTGTCTGGAAGGTCTTTCACTTAGTGAGTGTGGCATATTGTGTTCTCTCACTATTTGTGTGTAGGGCTTGATTTGTGATTTAAGCTTTAGTAATATTTCTTTTACAAATGTGGGTGCCCCTGTATTTGGGGCCTAGATGCTCATAATTAAAACTCAATCTCAATGAATTTTTCCTGTGATGAATATGAAATGTCCTTCTTAATCTCTTTTGATTACTTTTAGCTTGACATCTGTTTTGTTAGCTATTAGGATATCTATACATGCTTGTTTCTTAGGTTCATTTGCTTGACAAACATTTTCCCATCCCTTTACTCTAAGATAATGTCTGTCTTTGAAGTTGAGGTGTATTTCTTGTATTCTGCAGAAGGATGGATTCTGTTTTCATACCCATTCTGTTAGCCTGTGTCTTTTTATGGGCAAATTGAATCCATTGATATTAAGTGATATTAATGACAAGTGACTGCAAGTTCCTGTTAATTTGTTTGTGTTGTTGTCAGTGGTATTGTGTATGTGCTTCCCTTAATGGTCTGAGGTTATCTATTGACTATGTTTTTGTGGGTATAACTAACTTCCTAGGGTTGGAGTTTTCCTTCAAGCACTTTTGGTAGGCCTGGGTTTGTGGATAGGTATTGTTTAAATCTGGTTTTGTCATGAATCATCTTGTTTTCTTTGTCTTTGGTGATTGAAAATTTTGCTGGGTATAGTAGTCTCAGATGGCTTCTATCATCTGTTAGTGTTGTATGACCTTCTGACTTTCATTGTTTCCACTGAGAAGTCAGGTGTAATTCTAATAGGTCTGCCTTTATATGTTACTTGGTCCTTTTTCTCTGCAGTTTTTAATATTTTCTCTTTATTCTGTATGTTAGTTGTTTTGATTATTAGGTGGAAAGGGACATGTTTTGTCCAGTCTAATTGGTCTTCTGTAAGCTTTTTGTACTTTCTTAGGCATGACCTTCTTTAAATTGGGAAACTTTTCTTCTATGATTTTTTTGAATATATTTTCTGTGTCTTTGAGCTGGACTTCTTCTGTCCCTTTCATTCTTAGTTTTGGTCTTTTCATGATGTCCCAGATTTCCTGCATATTATATATTAAGAATTTGTTGGATTAAACATTTTCTTAGACCAATGAATCTATATCCCTATTATATTTTCAGCACCTGAGATTCTCTTTTCAATGCAATCCTTTTACCACTTTAACTTACATATCTTAATGTTTATTCTTGATGTCCTTACATTCATGTGACCTGATTCTCACACTGTTGAAGCATGTAAATAATTGAAAGAATAATATTAAACATATACCTCTACACTTCCTGCATATATACACGTATTCTTTACTCATCACCAAGACTTGACATCTGACTCATTCAACCCTGAATCCTATCTCACCAATTATCCACTCTTTACATATGGGTGAAACTCCAGGTGTGTTTCATTCAGCATTCACTCTTCAACTTCACAATTATGAAGCCACACCCACAATTTACTCCCAGCATAGAAGGTGGCAAAGACATTGAGAAGTCAGATATTTCCATTCCAAGAGAGACAATTCAGAACAAAGAGAGTAGCCATAAGCCTGAAACAATCCAAATTTAGCTTGGCAAATATTTTTAAGATTTTAACACTGGAGAATAATTCTATTTGTCTTTTTGTGGTCTACTATTAACCTGTGATAGGTCAACATTCTTGACATGTTCAACATCTTTTCCAGCCATTAATGGAAGTGTATTTTGTCCTTATCATCTCAGATATATTATGGTTCTATTCATTAAATATGTTCTTTAGAGTTGAGGACTGTGATACAAGAAGCCTAACAAAACCTCACAGAAACATGTCTATTCTAATACCACCCTCTGAAATCACAAGAACCACTCCCAAAACAAATCAATGTTTGCAAAGTTCCTGAAGCCCATGTCATCACCATGGAAAGATTCCTCTGTAAAGTTGGTGAGAAACTAGGTATGATGAGCAATGATTGCTGACACATTTCCAAAAATTTCTTAAAGGTCCCATTGGAACAAAAATCTCTCAACATGTTCTGACATATTTTGGAGCTAAAGAGTTTCTCCACCTTTTCTCGTTATTAATCACATCTTTTGTGATAAGACTAAAATTGGACATGTTTTCCTTCATGGCTTTGGAGGAGCTGTACTTGAGGACCAGATATTTCTCTTCTGGCTCCAATTCATTCCACAGAAGTCACAGATCTTGTCTATCATTCTCCTTGTATCCTAAAAGAAAAAGAAACTAAAATGAGGGTAATAAACAGAGGGCTCTGAGAGAACAGATGCAGAAAATGGAACTACATATGGGTGATAAAAAGGGATATGTAGCTCATCAATTATGTTTGTGTTTGTGTAGCATAAGAATTGGGTTGAAGGTGCTATTGCTTTCTAAGGTAAGTTTTAAAGCTATGAGAATCCATCATAGATTTCCTGTCCCCCCATCATCTTTCACCTGCTTAAGAGACATGCCATCATTAAATCAGCCTTTTAAACTTATCATCAAAATCTACTGATTAATAAAAAATTAAAAACAAAAAGCAAAAGACAAAAAGGGATATGATAAAAGAAGTGGAATCATGAAATGAGAAAATATATGGGGTTTAGGGAAAACATGTTTTGTAGAGAGGGCAAGAGTCACACACAGTATTTGTATATTTACTAAGTTTGCAATGTGGTTGATCTCTGGCCCTTAAAATGCCAAGGCTGGTATTTCTTTTAGGGTGGAGAGGATATTAGAGACAGGGTATAAAATAATTGAGGCTGTTTTCAAACTTACTTTGTAGTGGATGAAGACCTTGATATTCAATTGTCATGCCTCCATTTCTGTAGGGCTAGAATCACAGGTGTGTGCCAATCCACCTACTAAAGGCACTGGAATATTTTTTCTTGAGACAGTCTTTTGCTATGAAGGGAACCTTGCTTGGGGTGATGGAAATTGCTATGGAACTCAGAATGACCTTATTCTCATAGAGATATATATATATATCACTTTGGCTATGAAGTACTAGCATTAAAGGTGTGCACCACCATACAAAACCTGCCCTCAGATATTTAAAGATACTTAAGGAAATAATTCTAGACAGTCACCAATGGAAATGATGATATGCACAAATAATTTGATGGAAATTCACGTTTACACCAAATACTACTGTTTCCTATTGGTAACTGAGAATAGTCATAAGAAATCAGAATTCTGGTATAATGAAGACTTTATTTGGAATCGAAATTTTAATAAATATTTTATGACAGAATCAGTTAATATTTAATAAGAAGGTAGATTAGTTGTAAGAATGAGTTGAATGATTGGAAAGAAGACCCTGAAAAATTCGAGGAAAAAAATGCAAGTGATATCTAAAGGCAGACCTATTAGCATTACACTGGAGTTTTCAATATAGATTCTAAAAGTCAGAAAAGCCTAATTAGACTAATTAGTCAAAGAGAACATTAAAGTCAGCAAAGTCATAGCACAAAATGTCCAGGATATCTGAGACACCATGAAAAGGCTAAACCTAAGAATAATAGGGATAGAAGAAGAATACCAGCTCAAAGGCACAGAAAATACATTCAGCAAAATCATAGAAGAAAACATTCCCACTATAAAGAAGGACATGCCTATGAAGATACAAGCTTATAGAACACCAAATATACTGAACAAAAAAGTGCTATTGCTACATAGAAATCTGTAGTTTGAGTTTCTTGTCCACTCTGGTCCCACATAAACACATAGATGTTATATTAATTATAAAATTGTTGGCCAATGATTAGGGCTTCTTATTTGCTATCTGTCTTAATTATTAATTCATTTCTATAAATCTCTGTATTTATATATGTCCTTATCTTACCAGAGAATTCCTGGAGCATCCTATCCTCCCAGTCTCTACATGGTATTTCTTTGAGGCTCCTCTCTGTCTACCTTTCCCAGACATCTCCTCATCTCCTAGTCCTGACCATCTTCCTGCCTCTTATGGCCAAACAGTATTTTATTCATCGACCAATAAGAGAAATACATATACAGAAGGTCATCTCCCATCATCTCCTCTTTTCTGCCTAAATAAAAAGAAGGGTTTTAACTTAAACAAAGCAAAATTATATATAACAAAACAGCTATAAAGTAAGAACTATAATTAACAATATTTAGTCCATTAAAATTTGGCAAAATTTAAAGAAAATATTCTATCATCTATCCTATCTTTATGAGTCTAAAGTCTTATATGTAACTTACCTTTTATCATAACTAAGAAAAATCATAACCGTAACTATCTCTCTTCAACTCCATCAAATACCCCAGAATGATAACATGTAAACTCTATAATTGACAGAGATATCTTGCTGCCTGGATAGTTACCCAAAGTTCCTTTGTAATGTTGGAGCATCCATCTTCAGCTTATAGGCCATAGTGTGTCTTGCAGACTTCTCAGCAAAGCAGGAAATTTGAAACTGTCCCAATCCTGTATTGGCAGTTTGTCAGTCATTTTTCTTTGTCCTGCATAATGTCTGGCAGACTCTTCCATGAAACAGGAACCCTGCAGGACTGTCCATCTTGTTTTGGAAAGTTCAGCAGTCACTTTCCTATTGGTCCTACATGTCCAGCTTATACAGCGCATATTCAAACAGTCCAGGAAAGTGTAGTTTCTTGGACAAATGTCTAGTCTCATCATATTGAAAACAACTACATATTGAGTTTCTTTGATGCCTATCTTCTTCTCTGATGTAATTGGTGATGCCAGGAGCAGTTGTGTCTCACTGTCATCAAAAACCCTAAACTATTTTAAATGCCATATTGTGTATTCTGTAGGCCTTTGAAACATTTGAAGACTGTCTATCCATCTCAAATATATCTCTGTATATAGGAAGTTGGGGCCCTGAGAAGAGCCCACACTCCACAAAAGGTAGTTTTTCTTTCAAGAGAAAATTTTTATTACATTTTATTAGAAAAGAGCTTGTTTCATATGTCAATACCAGCTTCCTCTAACTCCCCTCCTCCCACACCCCCTACAATCCCTCCATTCCCACCTCCCTCCACACAGGGAATATCCAGTCTATCACCTCACTCAGGGCAGGGTCCAGGCACGCCCCCAAGAGTCCAGGGTGAGAGAGCATCCCTCCCCGTGCCATGGATATATGAAGTCCATCTGTATGCTAGGGACAAACACTGATCAACTGCCCAGGGCCCCATAGGTTGCCCAGGCTTCCCCACTGACTCTTACACTCAGGGGGTCTGGATTAGTCCATGCTGGCCTCCCAGATGTCGGTCTAGGGTCCAAGAGCTCCCTCTTGTTCTGGTCAGCAGTCTCTGCTGGCTTCATCAGCCCATTCTTTGCCCATTTGCTCATTGCTCCACTCTCTTTGTCACTGTGTTCCAGTGGTTCAGGTCAGTGTTTAGCAGTGGGTGTTTGCCTCTGCTTCCATCAGTCACTGGATGAATGTTCTAGGATGGCATATAAGGTAATAGTGAAGTTCATTATCAGGAATGGGCATTTAGGGTAGTCTCTCCACTATTGCTTAGCTTGCCAGTTGGTGTCACCCTTGTAGATTGCTAGAAGTCTCACTGGTGCCAGATCTCTCCTCAAACCTATGACTCCCTCTATTATGGTATTTCTAATCCTGTTCTCCCCCTATTCTACCCCAACTCAACCTTCCTGTTTCCCCATGCCCTACTCTCTCCTCTTCTTCTACCCATCTCTTCTTCTCAATTCCTACTCCTCCACCCCCCACCATGTTCCCAATCTGTTCATGAGATCTTGCCTCATTCCTCTTCTCTGGGGTACCATGCATATCTGTCTTAGGTTCTTTCCTGTTTCCCAGACTCTCTATCAGTGGAATTGCAGACTGGCACTCCCCTGATCCATGTCTAAAATCCATATATGAGGGAGTACATATCGTGTTTGTCTTTTGTGACTGGGTAACCTCACTCAGGATATTTTCTTCTAGTGGCATCCATTCACTTGCAAATTTCAAGATTCCATTTTATTTTCCGCTGAGTAGTACTCCATTGTGTAAATGTACCACATTTTCTCTATCCACTCTTCAGTTGTGGCACATCTAGGTTGCTTCCAGGATTTAGCTATTACATAGTGCTCATACAATGCTTCTATGAACATAGTGGAACAGACATTCTTGTTTTGTGATTGTGTATATTTTGGGTATATGCCTAAGAGTGGAATTGCTGGGTTTTGTGGCAGATTGATTCCCATTTTCCTGAGGAACCTCCATACTGATTTCCAAAGTGGGTGTATGAATTGGCACTCCTACCAGCAGTGGAGGAGTGTTCCCCTCTCTCCACATCCTCTCCAGCATAAATTGTCATTGGTGTTTTTGATTTTAGCCATTCTGACAGGAATGAGATGGTATATCAGAGTTATTTTGATTTGCATTTCCCTGATGGTTAAGGATGTTGAGCATTTTCTCAAGTGTCTTTCAGCCATTTTAATGGATTTGTATTGAGTTTCTGTCCATTTAGTTTGATGTTAGCTTTTGGTTTACTATGTATTGCTTTTATTGTGTTCAGGTATGTCCCTGTTATCCCTGATCTCTCTAGGACCTTTATCATGAAGGGGTGCTGGATTTTGTCAAAGGCTTTTTCAGCATGAAGTGAGATGATTGTGTGGTTTTTACTTTGCAGTTTGTTTATATCTTGGATTACAATGATGGATTTTTGTATGTTGAACCATCCCTGCATCCCTGGGATGAAGCCTACTTGATCATGATGGATGATTTTTCTGGTGTGTTCTTGGATTCGATTTGCTAGTATTATATTGAGTATTTTTGCTTCCATGTTCACGAGGGAAATTGGTCTATAGTTCTCTTTCTTAGATGTGCCTTTGTGTGGCTTGGGTATCAAGGTAATTGTAGTCTCATAAAAAGAGTTTGGCAGGGAGCCTCCCTCTTGTATTGTGTGGAACACATTGAGGAGTATTGTAATTAGCTCTTTGAATTTCTGGTAGAATTCTGCACTGAAGCCATATTGGCCTGGGATTTTGTTTTTGGTTGGGAAACTTTTGATGACAGATGTTGTTTCCTTAAGTGCTATAGGTCTGTTTAGATTGTTTATCTGTTCTTGATTTAGTTTTGACAAGTGATACCTATCCAGGACATTGTCCATTTCCTTTAAATTTTTGAATTTTGTGGAGTACAAGTTTTCAAAGTATGTCCTAAGAATTCTCTGGATTTCCTCAGTGCCTGTTCTTATGTCCCCCATTTCATTTCTTATTGTTTTTAATTAGTGTGCTTTCTCTCTGCCTTTTGGTTAGTTTGGACAAAGGTTTGTCTATCTTATTGATTTTGTCAAAGAACCAACTCTTTGTTTCATTGATTCTTCGCAATATTTTCCTGGTTTCTACTTGATTGATTTCAGCCCTCAATTTGATTATTTCCTGGCGTCTACTCCTCCTGGGTGAGTTTGCTTCTTTTTTTCTAGAGCATTCAGTTGTGCTATTAATTCTCTAGGGTGACTCTTCTCCAGTTTCTTCATGTGGGAACCTAGTGATATGAACTTTCCTCTCAGCACTGCTTTCAGAATGCCCCATAAGTTAGGGTATGTTGTGTCTTCATTCTCATTGAATTCCGGGAAGTCTTTAATTTCTTTTTTATTTCTTTCTTTACCCAGGGATGGTGCAATTGAGCATTGTTCAGTTTCCATGAGTTTGTAGGGTTTCTGTGATTTGTGTTATTGTTGAATTCTAATTTTAATGCATGGTGTTTTGATAAGATACAGGGAGTTATTCAAATTTGTTTGTGTCTGTGGAGGTTTGCTATGTTTCTTTTTACGTAGTCAATTTTAGAGAAGGTTCTATGTGGCGCTGAGAAGAAGGCATATCCCTTTGTGTTTGGTTGGAATGTTCTATAGATGTCTGATAAAGCCAGTTGGATCATAGCTTCTACTAGTTCTTTTGTTGTTTGTTAAGTTTCTGTCTGGAGGTCCTATCTAGTGGTTAGCGGAGTGCTGAAGTTCCTACTACTAATGTGTGAGATGTTATGTTTGATTGGAGCTTTAGTAATGTTTCCTTCAAGATTGTGGGTGCCTCTGTTTTTGGGGTATAGATGTTCAAAATTGAGACTTCATCTTGATGTACATATGAAGTGTCCTTCTTCATCTCTTTTGATTGATTTTAATTTGAAGTCTAGTTTGTTAGACATTAGGATTGCTACACCTGCTTGTTTCTTGGGACCGTTTGATTGGAAGATCTTTTCCCAACCCTTTACTCTGAGATAACGTCTGTCTTTGATGTTGAGATGTGTTTCTTGTATGCAACAGAAGGAAGGGTTCTGTCTTTGTATCCATTCTGCTAGTCTGTGTCTTTTTATAGGCAAGTTGAGGCCGTTGACATTGAGGGATATTAATGACCATTGATTGATGATTCTTGTTTGTGCTTGATTTATTGTTAGTGAAGTTATTTTGTGTAGTTTCTCCTCCCTTTTTCTTTTGGTGTTTTGTAAAGTGGGATTATATATTGCCTGTGTCTTTGTGAGTGTAGTTATCTTCCTTGGATCTAGGTTTTCCTTCTAGCACTTTCTGTAGAGCTGGATTCATGGATACGTATTGTTTAAATCTGGCTTTGTCATGGAATATTTTGTTTTCTCCTTCTATGGTAATTGAAAGCTTTGCTGGATATAGTAGTCTGGGTTGGCATCCTTGTTCCCTTAGTGTTTGTAGGACATCTATCTAGGATCTTCTGGCTTTCATCGTTTTCATTGAGAAGTCAGGTGTAATTCGGGTAGGTCTGCCTTTGTATGTTACTTGGCCTTTTTCTTTAGCTGCTCTTAATATTTTCTCTTTATTCTTTAGGTTTGATGTTTTGATTATTATATGGCGAGGTGACTTCTTTTTCTGGTCCAGCCTATTTGGTGTTCTGTAATATTTTTGTATTTTCATAGGTATATCTTTCTTTAGGTTAGGAAGTTTTCTTCTATGATTTTGTTGAATATGTTTTCTGTACCTTTGAGTTATATTTCTTCGCCTTCTTCTATACCTATTATTCTCAGGTTTGGCTTCTTCACGGTGTCCCATATTTCCTGGATGTTTTGTGTTAGGGATTTGTTGGTTTTGAGATTTTCTTTGGTTGACGACTGTATATCCTCTAATGAGTCTTCAACACCTGAGATTCTCTCTTCTATCTCTTTTATTCTATTGGTGATACTTGCATCTGTAGTTCCTGATCATTTACCCAGCTTTTCTATTTCCAGCATCTCCTCATTCTGTGTTTTCTTTGTCATTTCTATTTCAGCTTTAAATCCTTCAACTGTTTGAGTAGTTTCCTTCATTTGTTTGGTTGTTTTTTCTTGGTGCTCCTTAGATTCTTTGAGAGATTTGTTTATTTCTTGAATTTTCCCCCCATTTCATGGACTTTTTGTTTGTTTTTTCTTCTATTTCTTTAAGGGATTTCCTTGTTTCTTCTTTGAGGGTCTCTATCATCTTCATAAAATAATTTTTAAGGTCTGTTTCCTCTCCTTCATCTATGTAGTGTTTTTCAGGTCTTGCTGGTGTTGGTTCCCTAGATTCTGGTGGAGTCATCTTGGTCTTTCTATTGCTGAGTGAGCTCTTATTCTGTCTTCTTCCCATCTCTTCTTCCAGTGGGTGCTGGTGGGGTCTTTCCGTCTCTACTGGTCTCCTTCCTTCCTGAAGCTGAAGCTGCGATGCTGACACTGAAGCTTAAGCTGAAGCTGGGGTTGCGGGATGTTGGTGCCTGGAAGGGCTGATGTCTTTCCTGAAGCTGGGCTCACTGGAATTTGGGGCCTGGAAGGGCTGATGTCTTTCTTGTGTGGGCGGGTCTTCTGAAGCTGGGCTTGCTGGAATTTGGGGCCTGGAAGGGCTGATGTCTTTCCTGTGTAGGTAGGTCTTCTGGATGCCAGGAGCGGCCCGGAAGATCGAGGGGATAGGTGTTAGGCAGGGGATGGGGGGTGTCCCTGCCGGAGACCCAATCTCATAAGGTGGTTTTCTTTACCTTCTTCTACACCTATTATTCTTAGGTTTGGTCTTTTCACGGTGTCCCATATTTCTGGATGTTTTGTGTTAAGGGTTTGTTGGACTTAATATTTTCTTTGGTTGATGAATCCATTTCTCCTAGTGTATCTTCCACACCTGAGATTCTCTCTTCCATCTCTTGTATTCTGTTGGTAATGATTGTATCGATAGTACCTGACCATTTGCCCAGCTTTTCTATCCAGCCTTTCTTCAGATTGTGTTTTCTTTTAATCGTCTCTATTTTAACCCTTGCAGTGTTTGAATATTTTTCTTGCCATTTTTGGTTTATCTTTTCATCAATTTGTTGCATTTTATGAATTTTTTAGTTTGTTCTTTCTTCCATTACTTGCATTTTTTGGGTTTGCTTTTTCTTCCAGTTCTTGCATTTTTTGGTTTGTTTTTTCGCCCATTTCTTTTAGGGGTTTTCCTGCATTCTCTTTTAGGGCCGCTATCAATTTCATTAAGGTGTTTTTTTAGGTCAATCTCTTCTGCTTCATTTGCTTTGGAATGTTGGAATCTTGCTGGTGTGGAGTCTCTAGTACCTGGTGTTGTCATATTTGTTTTTCTGTTGCTGAGTGTGTTTTTGTATTGTCTCTTTCCCATCTCTTTTTCTGGATCTGCTGGTTTCCTGGTCTTGTTGGTGGAAGAGAAGACCTGGAGTCTGTGGTGCTTGGCTCCTGCCAGGAATGAAAGCTCTGTGCAGTTCCCAGGCAATCCCCAGGCACTGGAATGGTACACATACTGAAAATGGATGACTTTGATTTAAACTAAAGGACAAAGTAAACTTATAATCATTAATGTTTAATGTCCCTTCCTATGTTTTAAGAGGGAAAATCCCTTGCTAATTGGCACAAATTAGTCTGAACTGAATTTCCAAATTGTGAGAGAGAACCTGACATCCCAACTCCATGCCACTGAATAGACTAATTTTCCTAGTTCCATTCAAAGGATGACACAGTCACTTTAGATGAAAGTGATTATATTTTTTTGAGAGAATCCATAAGAGTTATAATTTATTACTTTTCCATGTGAAATATTGATACACACTCAAGTGTCCTCATTCATTTGTTGCCAATGTATCCAGTCAGATTCTTTGTTGGTAACCCATATCTCATAAAAAGGCAGATATATGGAAAAGGTGGCATTCATCTCCTATTCCTTACATCCAAATGCATGAAGGCTATAAAACTTATGACAATCCTGGGTAGATAACCACATTTGAAAAGTAATATCTAGACATTTAGTTTCAGTACCCATACAAATAAGAATTGTTGTACTCCCACAATGAAATTCATGATTTACTAACCCACCTCCATATGTTTAGCACTTCCTCCTTTGTCATAAGCACCAGTTAACCAATAAGATACATTAACCATCACAGGGATATTCTCCACATATCCACAGCTTATTCCCATATCAACTAGAGTTTCAGGAATATTGGCCTAATATATGTGATTGGTCCCTATTACAGGTAGACTTAAACAGACAGCAAACAAAGGAACAAAGTTGCAGTATTCAAAGGTTCTTTTCTCATGAAACTATCCCTTCCCCTTCATCAGACAATTTAAGGGGTGCCAGAAAGGAAAATCAGCTGTCTGCTAAAAGGACTGTCCGTAACTCTTCATTCCCTGAGTCATGTCATGTATTTATCAGTCAGAGTCCATTAAACATCCCTAAATCATGCCAAATTTTATCAAGTTTGATGGTATCCACAACATTTTGTCTCCTGCAGAATAATAAAGCATAACCTTGGCCCCACTGTAACACTTTACTTGATTTTCATTCTGGTGTCAAAACATTTTTGTAGTACACATTCTGAACCAATTCACCATTTTCCACACTCCAGTGCCTTTCAGCAGATGTTATCCCTGTTTCATATAGCATGTGAAATTTAAAGTTAGAAACACATTATGCAATAGAATTTTGCGAGTCCTCATATTCCCTTTTTTCTTTTAAAATCACTTTTTCTCGAGTGTGATTAGATATTTCAAAAATTGCTTGTCCCGTGTGATTATTCAGAATCCCTGTAAGCTATTTTATGTTATAATATGCAAAAATGTTTCACATTATTTTAAAGAAAATCAGAGGCATTATCAGTTTTAATTTGTATCTGTATGCCCATTATAACCATTACATAAAATTCTTTTCAGAAATGAAAATATATGCCTGTTGAAACTCAGAATATGTATCAATAATATGATGTGTATATTAGTTTTCCAATTACTTCTAAATAAAACACATTCATTTACTAATTTTCATTTCTTTTTATACCTTTAGGGTTATTTCCTTCAGGAAATGGAATTTGATTATATAAAGAACAATGATGTCCAAGTTTTTTGTTGTAGTTGTGTAGATAATAAAGTTAATTCTGCTTTATCATGAATAAGTTCAGCTGTGCATATATTTAATACAAACTTTTCTGCATATTGAGAACTAGTAATTTTTTTTTATTTTTATTTTTATTTTTTCTTTTTATTTTATTTATTTAGGCTAGAAACAATTTTGTTTCACATGTCAATCCCAGCTCCCTTTCCCTCCCCTCCTCCCCTGCCCTCCCCACCAGGTCCCCCAGTCCCCCACTCAATCTCCACTCCAATCCCCAGGGAGGGTGAGACCCTACATGGTGGATCCCCAGTAATTGTCATTTTGAGAACTAGTAATTTTATTAAGATTCATTTAATCCTAATAAGACCACAAGAACATCATATAATTATGAATTTGTTTTTTTATTTTTATCATTTTTTATTTTAATTTTAAATAGCTTGTTTTACATGTCAATCCCAGTTCCCTCTCTCTCCCCTCCTCCCGCACTCCCCTTCCCCCCCTCCCTCCCACCCTATTGCCAAATCCTTCCACATAGGGAATATCTAGAGTCTGTCATTTTACTCTTGGTAGGGTCCAGGCACTCCCCTAAGAGTCCAGGCTGAGAGAGCATCCCTCTTTGTGTAATGGAACACGATGTCTGTTAGTATTCGAGGGATAAATACTGATCCACTGCTCAGGACCCCATAGGTTGTCCAGGCCTCCTCACTGACTCTCACATTTGGGGGGGTCCAGATCAGTCCCATGCTGGCCTCCCCACTGTCGGTCTGGGGTCCAAGAGCTCTCCACTGTTCAGATCAGCTGTCTCTGCTGGTTTTGCCAGCCCATTCTTTGCCAATTTGCTCATCACTACTCTCTCTCTGTCACTGGGTTCCTTGGGTTCAGTTCAGTGATTAATTGTGTGTTTGCCTCTGCTTCCATCAGTCACAGGATGAAGGCTCCCGGATGATTATAGACATCAAGTTCATTATCAGGGATGGGCATTCGAGGTGGTCCCTCCACTATTGCTTAGCTTGCCAATTGGTGTTATCCCTTTAGATCACTCGAGGTCACTCTGGTGCCTGATCTGTCTTCGATCCTATGATTCCCTCTTCCCCCTATTTTACCCCCACCCACTCAACTTCCTGTTCCCCTATGACCAACTCCCTTCCTCTTCACCCCCCTCTCTTCTTCCCAGGTCCCACTCGCCCCCACCCCTCGCCGTGTTCCCCATCCATTCAGAGGATCTTGTCTCCATCCTCTTCTCTTGGGTACTATGCATATATGCATATCTTTTAGGTTCTTTCCTGTTTCCCAGACTCTCTATCTGTGGAAGTGCAGACTGGCACTATCCTGATCCATGTCTAAAATCCATATATGAGTGAGTACATACCATGTTGGTCTTTTTGTGACTGGGTTACCTCACTCAGGATGGTTTCTTCCAGTGCTATCCATTTCCCTGCGAATTTCAAGATTCCATTGTTTTTTTATGCTGAGTAATACTCCATTGTGTAAATGTACCACATTTTCTCTATCCACTCTTCAGTTGAGGGGCATCTAGGTTGCTTCCAGGTTCTGGCTATTACAAACAATGCTGCTATGAACATAGTGGAGCAGATGCCCTTGTTGTATGAACCTGCCTCATTTTAATAAATGCCTAAGAGTGGAATTGCTGGGTCTAGTGGTAGAATAATTCCCATTTTCCTGAGGAATCTCCATACTGATTTCCAAAGAGGCTGTATGAGTCGGCATTCCCACCAGCAGTGGAGGAGTGTTCCTCTCTCTCCACATCCTCTCCAGCATAAATTGTCTTCGGTGTTTTTGATTCTAGCCATTCTGACAGGAGTAAGATGGTATCTCAGAGTTGTTTTGATTTGCATTTCCCTGATGGCTAAGGATGTTGAGCTCTTGGCCATTTTAGCCTCCTCTACTGAGAATTCTCTATTTAGCTCTGTACCCCACCTTTCAAGTGGATCCTTTGTTGTTTTGGAGACTTGTTTCTTGAGTTCTTTGTAAATTTTGGAGATTAGCCCTCCGTCAGATGTAGGGTTAGTGAATATCTTTTCCCATTCTGTGGCCTGCCTTTTTGTCTTTTTGACTGTGTCCTTTGCCTTACAGAAGCTTTTTAGTTTCAGAAGGTCCCATTTGTTAATTGTCGATCTCAGTGCCTGTGCCACTGGTGTTATGTTTAGGAAGTGGTCTCCTGTACCAACTCGTTGAAGAGTATCTCCCACTTTCTCTTCTAAAAGTTTCAGTGTGGCTGGATTTATGTTGAGATCTTTCATCCATTTAGACTTAAGTTTTGTACAAGGCGATAAACATGGATCTATCTGCAGTCTTCTGCATACCAGTACCCAGTTATGCCAGCACCATTTGTTGAACATGCTTTCTTTTTTCCATTGTACAGTTTTAGCTTCTTTGTCAAAAATCAAGTGTTCATAGGTGTGTGGGTTAAAATTAGGGCTTTCGATTCGGTTCCATTGGTCTACCTGCCTATTTTTGTGCCAATACCAAGCTGTTTTCAGGACTATAGCTCTATAATAGAGCTTGAAGTCAGGTATGGTGATGCCTCCTGAAGTTCCTTTATTGTATAGGGATGTTTTGGCTATCCTGGGCCTTTAGTTTTTCCATATAAAGTTGATTAATGTTCTTTCCAGGTCCTTGAAGAATTGTGATGGAATTTTGATAGGGATTGCATTGAATCTATAGATTGCTTTTGGCAAGATTGCCATTTTTATTATGTTGATCCTACCAATCCAAGAGCATGGGAAATCTTTCCATTTTCTGGTATCTTCCTTGATTTCCTTCTTTAAAGACACAAGTTCTTGATATACAGGTCTTTCACTTCCTTGGTTAACATTATCCCCAGATATTTGATGCTGTTTTTTGGCTATTGTAAAAGGTGATGTTTCTCTGATTTCTTTCTCAGTCACTTCATCATCTGTATATAATAGGGCCACTGATTTTTTTGAGTTTACCTTGTATCCTGCCACATTGCTGAAGGTGTTTATCAGCTCTAGGAGTAACCTTGCGGAGTTTTTTGGGTCACTTATGTAAACTATCATATCATCTGCAAATAGTGAAAGTTTGACTTCTTCTTTTCTTATTTGTATCCCCTTTATCTCCCTTTGTTTTCTTATTGCTGTAGCTAGAACTTCAAGTACAATATTGAAGAGATATGGAGAGAGTGGACAGGCTTGTCTTGTTCCTGATTTTAGAGGAATTGCTTTGAGTTTCTCTCCATTTAGTTTGATGTTAGCTGTTGGTTTACTGTATATTGCTTTTATTATATTCAGGTACATTCCTGTTATCCCTGATCTCTCTAGGACCTTTATCATGAAGGGGTGCTGGATTTTGTCAAAGGCTTTTTCAGCATCTAGTGAGATGATCATGTGGTTTTTCTTTCGCAGATTGTTAATATGGTGGATTACATTGATAGATTTTCTAATGTTGAACCATCTCTGCATTCCTGGAATGAAGCCTACTTGATCATGGTGGATGACTTTTCTGATGTGTTCTTGAATCCGGTTTGCGAGTATTTTATTGAGTATTTTTGCATCGATGTTCATGAGGGAAATTGGTCTATAGTTCTCTTTCTTAGTTGTGTCTTTGTGTGGCTTGGGTATCAAGGTAATTGTAGCCTCGTAGAAAGAGTTTGGCAGTGAGCCTCCTGCTTCTATTGTGTGGAATACTTTGAGGAGTATTGGAATTAGCTCTTCTTTGAATTTCTGGTAGAATTCTGCACTGAAGCCATCTGGGCCTGGGCTTTTTTTGTTTGGGAGACTTTTGATGACTGCTTCTATTTCATTAGGGGTTATAGGTCTGTTTAGATTGTTTATCTGTTCTTGATTTAGTTTTGGCAAGTGATATCTATCCAGGAAATTGTCCATTTCCTTTAAATTTTCAAATTTTGTGGAGTACAGATTTTCAAAGTATGCCCTGATGATTCTCTGGATTTCCTCAGAGTCCGTTGTTATGTCCCCTTTTTCATCCCTGATTTTGTTAATTAGCATGCTCTCTCTCTGTCTTTTGGTTAGTTTGGACAGAGGTTTATCTATTTTGTTGATTTTTTCTCAAAGAACCAACTCTTTGTTTCATTGATTTTTCTCAGTGTTTTCCTGGTTTCTACTTGATTGATTTCAGCCCTCAATTTGATTATTTCCTGGCGTTTGCTCCTCCTGGGGGAGTTTGCTTCTTTTTGTTCTAGAACATTCAGCTGTGCTATTAATTCTCTAGTATGACAGTTCTCCAGTTTTTTCATGTGGGCACTTAGTGCTATAAAATTTCCTCTCAGCACTGCTTTCAAAGTGTCCCATAAGTTTGTGTATGTTGTGTCTTCATTCTCATTGAAATCGAGGAAGTCTTTAATTTCTTTTTTTTTATTTGTTCCTTTACCCAGGATAGTGGAAACACTTGAACTTTGAATTAAGTTTTCCTGCTTTGTAGCCAGACATTCATAATTCCTTTTCCATTGGTATAAAATGTAAGAGCACCAGAAATAGGTGACATTTTTCCTTTCATGGGGAACTATACATTGTATTATTTTTATAGATTGAATTAATTTAATTTTGGGATATTTGTTGTTGATTTCTCCTAAGTAATTATTACAAGCTCTTTACCAGTCATCCTTAGTTAAACACAAGTCATAATTTCAGCATTAGTATTAGATACTAAAATTTCAAATGGATCCATTCTGGACAACTGACAAAGTTTTGTCCTTCCCTTTATAATTAGTTGTAATACTTTCCATGTAGGTTTTAAAATTTTACTATGCTTAGTGGGTAAACAAATAAATTCTAAAATAGTATCATCTGTTTCCATAATAAGTCAAGTAGGGGGATTGTTAGAAAATAACATAAATAAAATATACTCAAGTTTCATATCTAATTGATCCAGATATTCCTTTTGTAATCTTTTTTCTTTTTGGTCAATTCTATCTATGGTTCAGCTGTTAGATAACACAGACTATTTGAATCTGAATTACCATGCAAGGTTTGAAAGAAATTACTTAATTCTGGAGTAGTCATTCAAATATTGGGTCATCCTCAATTATTATTTTCCATAATGCTTGAAAATATTTAATAGTTTGCAATTGTTCTACTTTGACCTGAACCTTTGAAGTTGAACTTTCTGTTGACTTAATTTAAATTCTAATTGGTTTACATAACTCCCTCTCAGTAACATCTCAGGTGAGAATTGGTAATCCCCAACAAAGAATTTTTTTTCTGTTTCATTAAACACTTTTTCTAAGGTATCTGTATCAAAAGCATCCAACAAAATAGCATCCATTTAGTGGTAAGTAATGGATTGAAAAATTGTTTATGAACAACTTACAGTAGTTAAGGTACAAAAAAGATGACATCAAGTTGGACTGTTTAATATTTCTTTTGTAAGAATTTTTCACTAATGTCTCTTAAGTAAGCATTGTAAAAGCTAATCTCTATCTTGTTCTTGTAAATGATAGTAAAGAAAAAATGCATAAGTCAATAACTATAATAGGTCAGTAAAGAGGGTAAAGAATTCCAGGCTGTAAATATCCCATAGGATGAGTCACTTTATTAATAGCTCTTCAATTAGTTAACATTTTCCATCTTTCATATTTCTTTTTATTTCAAATATGGGTGAATTCCTGGGACTGGTATTTTCCTCAAAGAGTTTAGCATCTCACTGATTCTTTAATAGCTGCTCATGGGCCTGCAATTTTTCTTTAGTTAGGGGCCACTTCTCCACACAAAAATGCACACTAGTTAACCATTTTAAAGGTAGAGCAGTTAGTATTATAGAAGTGGTTCCTACGTCAACTTTGTGTACCCAGACCATGTTTTGCCCTGCTGCTGAAAAACCAGTATAGCCTGCTATTTTCTCAATGCCATTTATTTGCCATTGACCTCTTATCATTGATAACAAGATGTATAAATACTTTTATTCCAGTTCTTCCATATTCCCTTGACCTGCACTTTGGAGCTGCTTTATCTTTAAAATATGGGAGTAATAAAAATCAATCAACTCTATCTTCAGCTTCTACTTGCAAAGTCATTTTTTACATAAAGTACAATTTAATTTCTCCATTTTATTCTTCATCTATAATTCCTGGATATACCATAAGTCCTTGAGACAATAATCTACTCCTTTCAAAAATTATCCCATTGTCTTTGAGGGAAGAGGGCCATATACCCTAGTGGCTATTTTACAAATAAATTGTAGAGATTATGTAAATTTATTAATCTCAACCAAATATAAACTAGTAGTACTGGAAGTAGCATGCATTAATTTTCTAATACTGAGTCTATATTCTTGATTAATTTGTTAATGAGCTATTCCATTGCTGACATGATGTAAGTGACTCATAGTGTTTGTTCCCTGGCCATGAGCTATCCCCTTTATCAGGTTTCTCTGTGGTAAAGATTGGCATGCACATATTTCACTGATTTGCATTTATTAATCCAATATAATTTATGTTAAACTATTTCATCTAAAGGAGGAAGAGTAGATTCCAGTGTCTTGGTCCTTCACTTTTGCCTTACTCTAAAATATTCTTATTTTCCTATGAGACAAAATTCTCCTCTGCCAATGGAATATCCTTCTTACCTCCCTTTACCAGTATCAGTTGGGGCCTTTTTTGACTCTTCACTTTGTAGTCTCTCCAAAACATTGAGAATTAATTTACATGAATACCAGATCTCTCATAGTATAGCTTCTCTTCTTTGATGAGCTTTCCTGAAAGATCACAACACTTTCTACACTGTCAATATTATTTAAACATAAATAGCTTCCTGAAAATATCAATGCCACTTAATTAGTACTAAAATCACATTAAGTTGTTTTTATTTCATTTTCAGTACATTCCTTTTTGACAAGTATTTTAGCAACTGTACATATCACTGTGCCTGAAATGGGAAATTCCTCACGTCGATGCCCAATCTTGTCATTTCACTTACATGTGAATCATGGAGCATCAGGAACACTCATTTCTTTGAGCCCCATGGGTTGTGTGCCAAATGTCAGTAACTGTTTCATATGAGATTTCTGAATAAAGAGAGACATTGAAGGATGTATTGAAAATATGAAGATACAAGGGGAGTAATCACAGTTAATTGAAACCTGAGCAGCCTTGAAGGTGCATTTTATTAATTGTTATATAAAAATGATTTTAGAAAGTCAACTTCCACATACCAGAACCTTTGATCTGTTCTAGGAGTTGTCAGAAGGAACACATTATCTAAGAAGCTCTCAGGCATTAAATACTTCCTGGTTTGCTGTGAATATCTTGTTACTAAAATCATGAAAATATTCTAAAGCTCCGATAAGAAAAACAACTCCATAAATCTCAGATAATACACAATGCTTATTTGCAACAAAGTACTTCAAAGCCATATAAACTCTAGCTCTCAAGTATGTGATTGGGACAATGGCTCTAATAAAATTTCCACACTAGCCTGTGTGTTTGTTGTGATGTGACTCACTACTTCAAGTTTCTCTGCCTGACTTTCACACAATGATAGGCTGTATAGTAGAACTATGAGCCAAACATACCCTTTCTTGTTTAGGTTCATTTTCTTGGGGTATGTTAACACAGTACAGAAAATGAAACTAAGGCAGGTAGTTTGATCTGAGTTAATGCCCACCTCCAGCACAAAAGACCAAGAGGAAAATAAGAAGATTCCTCCAGACACTAGCTTGAATGAGAACTTCAAAAGGGGCCTCATCTCAGACACCCAAAGAATGAGGAAAGAGAGGATGTGATGATAAAGGTGGGCATAGACATCAAAAAATTTCTGACAATGGGGAGAGAACCTGCACTGAGGAATGACTTGTGCTGCTGTTTTTCCTCTTATCCAGAGGCTTAGCTGCCTGGAGATGAGATGGAATACAGGCTTTAGGGTATTTACCTGCTGTCTTTTCAGATTGGTGGCTCTCTGAATACTACACAATTGACTTCTTCTCTTCTATTGCTTTCTCATGGACAATTTGTGTTCAGAAGCTACCTAGGTTACATGTCCTGGTCACAAAGATAAGAAAGCATTAAAAATCTGTGCTAATACATTAAGGAAGAGCACTGACTGTCACCAGGCATAATGAGGTCTCAGTGTGGGCTTGGAACTGTGGGATAGGAAGGTTCTGAGTAGCTGCCTAATGAATTCACTCAGAGATGTTGTAACAACATCCACTCAAAGGCTGTTGTATTAAGCAATTGTGAAGTTATTCAGAGATTATTCTGCAGCATTTGTGAGCCTCAATTCATGACTCCAAGCTAGAAATGCAATACCAGGTGCTAGGATAGAGAAATGTGACCTAATTTAAAATGTTTTCTAATGCACTTTAGTCTTCAGATTGCTTTCAAATGTGAAAAAAAGTGAGAGCTCACATGAAACCTTGCCACATACCAGTATTTTTATTATCATGGAGTTTGTTTTGAGTAGCTCACATTGTCTTTGCTGCACTGTATGATTCCCACCCTACCCTCCTCCACTGCCTCCCTCCTTTGCCCATACTTATGACCTCTTCTATAGTTTTCATTGCTACATGTATATTCTCTCTCTCTCTCTCTCTCTCTCTCTCTCTCTCTCTCTCTCTCTCTCTCCACACACACACATCCAACTGAGTCCACTTCATTCTGTGTGTATGTGAATGCAAAGCCAAGCACTTGTGACTGGACATTCAGTATGTGATTTCCCCTTCTGAAGCAGATGACTGTGTCTTTATCTCTGATCACAAACTTATCATGAGTTTTTTCAATTTTTTTCAAACCCTAGAGCAAGGAAAAGTATACTTTTATACTAAGAGTATTATGACATGGCGAAGTGGTCTTTGTGGGTGATGTAGGATTATATCTTTAGCAACCTATTCAGGTTATAGTATCTCTTTAGATGTATAGAAGTAAAATTTAGAGTAGTATGTTTCCATATGGCTTTTCAAAACTGTATTTTAGTAATACTTATAGGAAACACTAGGCACACACACACACGTGTATGTAGAGAAGCATATTATCTCATGTATACCTAAATCACAAGTAACATATATATATGTATATATATTTATTAAAATGTATTTCAAAGATATGCCATTTGTACTGATAATATTCCCACTGTTTGCCATGGACTATATAGGAAAATGCCAGTACCATGCATGAGAAACCTTCTATCAAGTTGTTGGTCAGGTTAGTCCAAGAGACTTCCAAACCATTATCAGCTACTTCTGCCCTTGATTGTTTCACAGAGCTTGAAGATATGACTCTGTTGCAGAAGCCACAATACAATTCAGACTTAGAATTTAGAGGAATTCAACAGAAATTTACCTAGTACCTATTCCCAAAAAAGTGGCTTCAATAAAACAATAAGCTGAAAAGGGAAAGGAGCAATCACTTGACCTATCCAGATGTGATATATGTAAACCACAGCAAAAACTGGACTGGCAAGACATTCACAATGGTGCAATAGTGAAACTTTCACTTTGGGGGTTTCAAATGCTGTCTAGTTGGACTAAGGCCCACTCATCAAAAGGGAAGCCATGCCTGGTACTATAAACATTCTAATGACAGTTTCTTAAACTAGTATACTTTCTAGCTGTTTTCTAAATGCCTATTTTATACACAGGTAAATACAGTTCTGACCCCTCATCAAAGAGACTACTTTTTTGCAATATATGGAGACTATCACAAAATTTCACAACTGGTCAAAATGCAGAGAATAATTGACTAAATGGTGCCCAACCACAATTGATATACCTGCAATGAATCCCTTTAACACAAGGCTTGGGAAAAAACCAAAGAGGAGTGGAAGAAAGCCCCCTGAGGCACAGAATCCCTGCTAATAGTGTATATGCCCTAGATATGACAGGAAAATACACCTATTCACTTGCAGTAGTATTTTTACACTAATGAACCAGCAAAGTGGCACTTATAAGGATGGGTAAATTCTACATGGTCCTACCCACTAGATTAAGGAATATGGCAAGGCACTGGCTACTAAAAGAATCATCTGCTTTGGTGGGGGGAATCATACATTGGTTGTTCAGTCACAAGTGCTCAGCTCAGAATGCATTCAAATACACACAAAAGCAAATGGACCCTGTAGGTTATATGTACTTGTGATCATATACATGTATCAATGAAAAAATAAGGAAGAGATCGTAAATATGTGGGAGGGAGGCAAGTATTGTTAGGGGAGAGGGAGAGTGGGAGTCATACATTGCACTTAAGGAAATATTACCTTCTCATAAATGGCCAACACTCTTACAAAAGAAATACACGTGTTAAAATTTTGTATGATCTTTGCTATTTTTATGCACATTTCAAACCATTCTGAAAGCTAAACTACACTAGAAAACATTTTTAAATTATGCCCCATTTCTATGTGCTAGTACTTGTTACTGAGTTTCTAGTTTGAGGTCATGAACTCAGGCTCACAAATGTCATAGAATGATCTCTGAATGAGTTCATAGTTGCCTAATACAACAACCTTTGACTGGTTGTTTCAAAATCCCCTTTTCCCCAATCAGTATCTAGTTTTACAACAAACTATGCAGTGTTAATGATTTCTTTTGCCTGCTCTATAAATTTTACCCCTTAAGACTTGCTATAAGCTGAACAGTTGGCTACAGCTGGAATCCTAACAGCACCCACAAAGAGCACTTTGCCATGTCAGACTACTCTTGGTTTGAGGGAATACCTTTCCCTGGTCTAGGGTTTAAAACAAAAATAATTGAAGAAGCTCATAAGTTTTTGATCAGAGATGAAGACACAATCATACTGACTTACCCCAAATCAGGTAAGGAATATCAGTAAAAGTGATGCTAAGTTTTATGAGGAAGGTTAAGGCTTTGAATCTCATTCATTTGAGTGATAAAGGATGTGCTCTCTGTATCTTATGCTAAAAATGCTTTGTGAGAATGGAGAGATGTGTGTGAGTGCATTTCCACTCAAACTAAGATATCTAGACTAGTCTCTGTTGGTGGAGGATAAGTTAAGGCAAAAAAGCAATGGCACTGGATCCAAAGTCAGACTCTGGCATTGTGGATCTATGTGGAAGAGAGAGTGGAAGAGGGGGGATGATAAGAATAAACAGAAGAAACGGCATCAAGAAAAATGGTGTGGATAAAAGAATGTGTGGAGGAGGTGACACTGCCAGGTAGAAGAACTACCATGAACCTTGTCCAGGTAGTGGAAAAAGTCTTACAATTCAAGAAACCAAAACGAGGCATCATGGATGTTTTAGGGAGAGCAGTTAGATGGGTGTCAGTAGCACTGAACATTAGATAAGAATGAGATTGCTGTATAGCATGAATAATAATAAACCAGAGACAGATATTGGGGCTCAAGCTGAAGATCAGAAAAGCAAAGCTGCCAGCTAGTAGTTATTACCTATACCAAGTCTTCCCTTTGACTAGAAACTGAATCTTTCATGATATTATTTGCTTTTTCCTTATATACCTTGTATAAAACTGTGGGCTCTGTTACTCATTTAGACTGATTCACTCTAGTGTGGCACATTGTGGTCTTGGACTCACAGAGATTCATTTACCTCTGTCTCCTGGGTCCTGGGATTAAAGGTGTGTGCCACCACTTCATGGCATCTATGGTTGACTATTGTGGATAGACTGACCTTTTGATCCCAGTTAAGCTTTATTAATTATAAGCAATATATTGCCACATTGTTGACATCAAAAGTTCAATGACATGGAAAAGCCAAGGGTGTTGGAATACATGAAAAGACTCAGTTACAAGTCCAGAGAAAGAAGCTAGAGAAATATCCATTGAACAAATGAGCATGAAAAGAGAATTACAAGTGTGCATGGTAACTAGATTCAACAGGACTTATTTGCCTTAAAAGAAGCAATACTCATACATAAACTGCAGCATGGATGTATCTCAATAGCATTTTATTTAATAAAAGGAGCGAGTCTCAAGGACAAATTCCATGACTGCACTGCTGGGAAATATCTGAGATAGTCAGATTCCCTGCATCAGAATGTAGAATGATGATGACCCATGATAGAGGGATATACAATAGGTAGGTGGAGTTTATTGAGTATAGATTCTCAGTTTTTCCAATTTAAGCACTGAGGATGTAATGGATTAATATACTTTGTACTTACACTGTGTGGACCCTGTGAACACCACATGTTTGTGTGCTTGATAGAAGTTGCACTATCAATTGTATGGGCATGTATTCTACTTGAGGCTTTTTCACATGTACTGTTGAAGTGAGTTACCATATCTTTTCCTTCTTGTTCAGGAACTAACTGGCTGATTGAGATTGTCTGCTTGATTGAGAAAAAGGGGAATCCAGAGTGGGTCAAATCTGTGCCCATTTGGGAACGCTCACCCTGGATAGAAACTGAAATAGGATATAAAATGCTAAATGATAAGGAAGGACCTCATCTGATGAGCTCCCACCTTCCCTTCCATCGTTTCCCCAAGTCTTTCTTCAGTTCCAAGGCCAAGGTCAGTGTCCATTCATTGAGAAATCGTGACCAAATGCTCATTGTGCTTATTCTACTAGAGCTCTGCCTGAAGTGCAATCTGATTGTGGAGGTTGTGGGAGGTAATCTGGGATTCTCATGCACTAGGTGATACTGATGTGTCCCCTCCTCAGAATACATCAGAGTGCTAGGATGTCAACCACTACATAGTGGTCAAACAGAGTTCAAACTTTTATGTAAAATGAATACTACTTTTTTTGATGTCATCAAAGTCAATTAGCTAAAGTTTTGATTTTACATAAACCCCATGGATATTGGGTGAATCGCTCAAGGTGGAGTTGCTCATAGGGGAATCAGCCAGAACAGGCACCAATGGTTTAGTCATGGGCATTGCTCAAAGGATATGGGTCATATGTACCCACTGTGACTTGTGTCTAGCTGTCCATTGAGAATGGTAGCCACAAGAATCACCTACATCACTCATAGATGATCCCCAGAAGGGATTAGAGATAGCCAGGTTGTGATATATCATAGCATCTTGTTAGTTAGAAGGTTCTTTGGAAATTCACCCATCACAGAACCTAAAAATATTTTATTCTTAAACTACAAAGGTAAACTCAGAGAAATTATCTGTCTTGAAATTATCACAATAAAGTTATATCCTATATGTCTCAATTTGGAAACTCTTGGCTGGAGAAATTGAGGCCTAAGGACATGAATTCTAGAATAATGTCAAAAAGAACATTGGTACAAAATACAGATATTATTTAATTAAAATTATTATTTTTTCAATTTATTTATTCAATTTTTTGAGATATAATTACACACATCATTTCTCCTTCCTCTTCTTCCCTTCAAGTTTACCCATATGCCCCTCCTTTGTCTCCTTTAAATCTATGGTCTCTTTTTTTATTAATTGCTGTTACATGAAACATGATCTATATATTTCTCAATATTTAAATACAACTTGCTTCGTTTATACAAGGTCAGTTGTATGTATGTTTTAAGGGCTGTGGATTTAACATTATATAACCCATTGCTATGCTTTTCACAGGGGATGTTAATTCCTCTGACTCTACATTTCTTCATTGCCTGAATGCCTTGATGATTACCATTTGGCAATGAAACAAGCAATAGCTTTATGCTATGCACCATTATTCTTTTGAGAGATATATTTGATAGTTAAACTTACAGAAACCAACTGGCTTGCCATATTGAAGATAGACTTAGCACAGTACTCATTGCCCTGTGTAAATAAGATGTTCTTTCATAGCAGATGCATGGTCTTTTACTCTGTAATATATTAATCTTTACTAATATAGAGTCAATAATCTTGTATTTTTGTTATAATTGTTTTTTTACAGTATTAGTGATCTCAATCTTGCTGTTCCATTTTATAAACCAAATAAAATTGTATATAATAATTCTGTCTATAAATATTTTGTACTTACATATATATTTTGCCCAAATTAAAATAATAAGTGTTTTTAGAAACCTACTGGACATTTGATTGACATTTCATATAACTTGTGCTAGTTAAAATGTAGGGAATAACAATATTGACCTTTATGTACATGTTTTTCCATTTAAGATGATATATGTCATCAGAAATCCCAGAGATGTTCTTGTGTCTGGTTATTTTTTCTGGGGTAACTCAAACCTTGTCAAGAATCCAGATTCACTGACAACTTATTTTGAATGGTTCCTCAATGGAAATGGTGAGTGCCCTACTTAATATAGATGTTTGGGAAGAATCAGAGACATATTTAAGACAAGGTGAGATATAGCTTAGGCAGGTTTTGAACACTCTATATAGTCAGGGATGACCTTGGAGCTCTCTTTATTCTGAATCTCCCTCTTGAGCTCTTGAACTATAAATACCCACTGTCATGTTCTGTTAGTTTAATGTTGGGGATCAAGCTCATAATATCAAGAATGTTATCTAACTTGGCTACATTACTAGGCTTTAATATATTCTATTGTCTTCACTTGGTTCCCTATTATCTCTCTACATTCAATCAGTCTGTGGCTCTAATTTTGAATGTAATATTGAAGCCAACCTGTTCTCACATACCATTGCATAAAAGGACAAAGCCACACTTACCCCATGACACACCATCCTGGCAACAATGGTGTATCTGGTCTTCTCAATAATCATTTGTGGGTGTTAAATGAGAAATTCTCCAAAGACCATAAAATTTGAATACTTGTTTCCCAATTGGTGACACTGTTTCAGAAGTTTTATGAGGCATAACCCTGTAGGAAGAAGTATATCATTGAATGTGAGCTTTGAGAGGTTTTTAATTATTTGAAATTAAATTTATACTTTTATATTATAACCTGATCACAGTTTACTATCCCTCCTCTCATCCCATTCCTTCTTTACACCTCCCTTTCCAACCCACTCCCAATTCACTCATCTGTACAGAAAGGGGCAGGCCTCAACATGGGTGTCTACAAATCATGACATATCAATTCAAGTAGGACTACCCTCCTTTGCTTGTATTAAGGTTGGTCAATGCTACCCATTATGAGTAATATGTTCCCAAAAGTTAATCAAAGCAATATATACAGGCCTTGTTTCCACCATTAGGAGTCCCACAAGTAGATCACGCTACACAGCAATGACACATCTGTAGAGACCCTAAGTCATTTCTATGCAGTCTTTATAGCTGTCATTCCAGAGGGTTTGAGCTCCTATGTGCCCATGTAAATTGTTTCTGTGGGTTCTTGTCAGATGACCTTGGCCCCTGTGGATCATCCAATCATTTAGCTCTCTCTTCAGTGGTTGTCCTTAAGCTAGGTACAGTGCTAGGCTGTGGGTCTCTGTATCTTTTTTGTCAGCCATTGGATGAAGGCTCTCTGATGACAATGTGGGTATTTCCAATATGATTTCAGGAAATGGATAGTTAAGGCTACATGTGCACTATTGGTTACAGTCTTAGCTTTTGCCATCCTTGTACATTCCTGGGAGTGTCACTTTCACCAAGTTTCTATCTGACAACAAAATGCTCCACATTAAGATATTTCTTTTATTCCATGCCCTCAACATAATCTGTCACGTCCCCATCCACACCATTTCCCAGTCAAACCATGAGATCTGTTTCATTTTCCTTTCCCAGGCATAACCATGGATCCCAGTCCTCATTTGGGCACTCCTTGTTATCTAACCTGTCTGAGGATATGTATTGTAGCATGCTATACTTTACTCTATTTTAGTATTCATTTATGAGTGAGTACATATCTTGTTTGTCTTTCTGCATCTGGGTTACATCACTCAGGATGATTTTTTGCAGTACCACCTGTTTTCCTTCAAATTTCATGATGCCATTTTTTGACAGTTGAGTCATACTCCCTTGTGTAAGTGTACCCCTTCGCTTTATCCATTCTTTGGTTGAGGGCTCAATAAGTTGTTTAAATATTCTGGTTATTATGAAAAACACATAGTTCAACAATTGTCTTTGTGGAAAGATCAAAAAACCTTTGGATATATGCCCAAGAGTTGTATAGCAGTGTTGCAGCAGACTGGTTCTCAGTGGAGTTCTTCATTGGTCTAGTAATAAAAACCAGGATTCTGCACCCCATCTTTTTTGGATTGTTTGGTGTTTTGGTGGCTAGCTTCTTGAGTTTATTGTATATTTTAGAAATCAGCCCTCTGTTAGATGTGGGGTTGGTGAAGATCTTTTGCCATTGTGTGTGTTCCTGTTTTGTCTTGCTGACTGTGTCCTTTGCCTTACAGAAGCTTCTCAGAAGGTCCCATTTATTAATTTTCGATCTCAGTGTCTGTGCTACTGGTGTTATGCTCAGGAAGCATTCACCTGTATGAATTCATTCGTTCAAGGGTACTTCCAATTTTCTCTTCTAAGAGGTTCAATGTGGCTGGATTCATGTAGAGGTCTTTGATCCATTTGGATTTAAATTTTGTACATGGCGATAGATACAGATCTATCTGCTGTCTTCTACCTGTCCACATCCAGTTATGCCAGCATCATTTGTTGAAGATGCTTTCTTTTTTCCATTGTATAACTTTAGCTTCTTTGTCAAAAATCAGGTGTTTGTAAGTGTGTGGGTTAATATCAGGGTGTTCAATTCAATTCCATTGGTCAATCTGTCTATTTTTGTGCCAATCCCAAAATTGTACATTATGGCTGTACAATAGAGTTTGAAATCAGGGATGGTGATGCCTCCAGAAGTTCCTCTATTTTACAGGGTTATTGTGGCTATCCTGGGTTTTTTGTTTTTCCATATAAAGTTGAGTATACTTTTTAAAGATCTGTGGAGAATATTTCTGGGATTTTGATGGGGATTGCATTGAATCTGTAGATAGATTTTGACAGAATTGCCATTTTACTATGTTGATTCTAACAATTAAAGAGCTTGGGAGATCTTTCCATTTTCCGTTATCTTCTTTAATTTCTTTCTTTAAGGACTCTAAGTTATTATTGTACAGGTCTTTCACTTGTTTGGTTAATGTTACTCCAAGAATGTTTATGTTCTTTGTGGCTATTGTAAAGGGTGATGTTTCTCTTATTTCTTTCTCAACTCATTTATCACCTGTACATAGTAGGGGTACTGATTATCTTGAGCTAATTTTGTATCCTGTCACTTTGCTGAAGGTATTTATCAGCCATAGGAGTTCTCTGGTAGAGTCTTTCGGGTCACTTATATAAGCTATCATATCATCTGCAGATAATGAAAGTTTGACTTCTTCCTTCCCAATTTGTATCCACTTTTGCTATTTTATTGCTCTATCTAGGACTTCAAGTACAATATTGAAGAGATATGGAGAGAGTGGACAACCTTATCTTGTTGAGTTTCTCTCCTTGTCGTGCTGAGTTTCTCTCCATTTTGTTTGATGTTGGCTGTTGGTTTTCTGTGTATTGCTTTTTATCATGTTTAAGTATGATCATTTTATCATGAAGGGGTGTTGGATTTTGTCAAAGGCTTTTCAGCATCTAGTGAGATAATCATGTGATTTTTCCTTTTCTGTTTGTTTATATGGAGGTTACATTGATAGATTTTCATATGTTGAACCATTGCTGCATCCCTGGGATGAAGCCTACTTGATCATGGTGGATGATTTTTCTGATGTGTTCCTGAATTTGGTTTGCCAGTATTTTGTTGAGTATTTTTGCATCAATATTCATGAAGGATATTGGTCTAAATTTCTTTTTCTTAGTTGTGTCTTTGTGGAGTTTGGGTACCAAGATAATTGTAGCCTCGTAAAAAGAGTTTGGCAATGCCCCTTCTTCTATCATGTGGAACAGTTTGAGGAGTAATGGCATTAGCTCTTCTTTGAATTTCTAGTAGAATTCTGCACTAAAACCATCTGTCCCTGGGCTTTTTTGGTTGGAATACTTTTGATGACTGCTTCTATTTCATTAGGGGTTATAGGTCTGTTAAAATTGTTTATCTGCTCTTGATTTAATTTTAGTAAGTGATATCTATTCAGAAAATTGTCCAGTTCCTTTAGAGTTTCAAATTTTGTGGAGTAAAATTTTCCAAAGTATGACCTGATGATTTTGTGGATTTCATCAGTGTCTGTTGTTATGTCTCCCTTTTCATTTCTGATTTTGTTAATCAGCATGCTCTGTATGCCTTTTGTTTAGTTTGGATAAAGGTTTGTCTATTTTGTTGATTTTCTCAAAGTTTCAACTCTTTGTTTCATTGATACTTTGTAATATTTTCCTGGTTTCTACTTTATTGATTTCAACCCTCGTTTGTATTATTTCCTGGCATCTACTCCTCATGGGCAAATTTCCTTCCTTCTGTTCTAGAGCCTTGACTATTCTCCAGTTTCTTCAGGCGGGCACTTAGTGCTATGAACTTTCTTCTCAGCACTGCTTTCAAAGTGTCCCATAAGTTTGGGTGTGTTGTTTCTTCATTCTCATTGAATTCCGGGAAGTCTTTAATTTCTTTTTTTATTTCTTCCATGACCCAGAATTGGTGCAGTTGCCCATTGTTCAATTTCCATGAGTTTGTAGGGTTTCTGTAATTTGTGTTGTTGAATTTTAACTTTAAAGCATGGTAGTCTGATAAGATACAGGGGGTTATTCCATTATTTTTGTTGTATCTGTGGAATTTTGCTATGCTGCCGAGTATGGGTTGATTTTTGAGACGTTTCCATGTTATGCTGTGAAGAAGGTATATTCTTTTTTGTTTGGATGGAATGTTCTATAGATGTCTATTAGACCCAATTCGGTCATAACTTCTAGTTCTTTTGTTTCTTTGTTAAGTTTCTGTGTGGAGGTTCTGTCTAGTGGTGAGAGCAGAGTGTTGAAGTCTCCTGTGTGAGATTTTATGTGTTATTTGAGTTTTAGTCATGTTTCTGTTATGAATGTGGGTGCCTTCACATTTGGATCATACATGTTCAGAATTGAGACTTCATCTTGCTGGACTTTTCCTCTAATGAATATGAAATGCCCTTCTTCATCTCTTTGGACTGATTTTAATTTTAAGTCTAATTTATTAGATATTAGGATTGCCATACCAGCTTGTTTCTTGGGTCCATTTGTTTGGAAAATCTTTTCCCAACGGTTTACTCTGAGGTGATATCTGTCTTTGAAGCTGAGATATGTTTCTTTTATTCAGTAGAATGATTGATTCTCTCTTCAAATCGATTCTGTTAGCCTGTGTCTTTTTATAGGCAAGTTGAGACCATTGATATTGAGGGATAATAATGAACATTGATTGTTGATTCTTGTTTCTTTTGGAGTTGCTTTTGGTAGTGTTACTGTGTGTAGATTTTCCCCCATTTTTCTTTTGGTGTTTGGTAAGATGTTTTGTCTATTGCCTATGTTTTTGTGAGTGTAATTATCTTTGTTGTGTTGTAGTTTTCCTTCTAATATTTCTGTAGGGCTGCATTTGTGGATATGTGTTATTTAAATATAGTTCTGCCATGGAATAGCTTGTTTTCTCCATCTATAGTAATTGAAAGTTTTGCTGGGTACAGTAGTTTGGGCTGTCATTCTTGTTCTCTTAGCATTTGTAGGACATCTATCCAGGACCTTCTGGCTTTCACAGTTTCCATTTTAAAAAGTTGAGTGTAATTCTGATAGGTCTGTCTGTATATGTTAGTTGACTTTTTTCTTTTGCTGCTCTTAATATTTTCTCTTTATTCTGTAGGTTTGGTGATTTGATTATCTTGAGGCAAGGGGACTTCTTTTTATGGTTCAGTCTATTTGGTGTTCTGTAAGCATCTTGTACTTTCATAGGCATATCTTTCTTTAGGTTGGGGAAGTTTTCTTCTATGATTTTGGGGAATATGTTTTCTGTACCTTCCTGCTGTATTTCTTGTTTTATTTATTTTTCAGTTTAAATTTAGATTAGAAACAAGGATGCTTCACGAGTCAGTTCCAGGTCCCTCTCCCTTTCCCTCCCCTCCTCCCGTGCCCTCCTCCCAAGCCCCCCCCATTATTCCCTCATTTCCCCAGGGAGGGTGAGGCCCTCCATGGGGGTGTCCATAGTCTGTCATTTCATCGAGAACAGGGCCTGGAACCTCCCACAAGAGTTCAGGGTGAGAGTGCATCTCTTATTGTTGGATGGGAGTCCAAAGTCCATTTGTATACCCTGGATAAATACTGATCTACTGCCCAAGGCTCAATAGATTACCTAGGCCTCCTCACTGACACCCACATTCGGGGGGTCTTGATCAGTCCCATGCTGGATTCCCAGGCATCAGTCTGGGATTCAAGAGCTAACACTTGTCAGGTCAGCTGTTTCTGGGGGTTAAACCAGCCCAGTCTTAATCCATTTGGTCATCAGTACTCCCTCTCTGTCATTGGATTTCTTGAGTTCAGCTCAGTGCTTAGCCGTGGGAGTCTGCCTCTAATTCCATCAGCCACTGAATGAAGGTTCTGTTTTCCAGACTCTCTGGTCATGGGATTGTAGGCTGGCACTCCCCAGATCTATGTCTAAATTCCGTATATGAGAGAGTACATGCCATGTTTCTCCTTTTGTGACTGGGTTACCTGACTCAGGATGGTTTCTTCTAGGCCATCCATTTGCCTGCAAATTTCAGTATTTCATTGTTTTTTTCCTGAGTAGTACTCCATTGTGTAAATGTACCACATTTTCTCTATCCACTCTTTGGTTGAGGGGCATCTAGGTTGCTTCCAAGTTCTGGCTATTACAAATAATGCTGCTATGAACATAGTGGAACAGACATCCTCGTTGTATGAATGGGCATCTTTTGGATATATGCCTAGGAGTGGAGTTGCTGGGTCTCATGGTAGGTTTATTCCTATTTTTCTGAGGAATCTCTATATTGATTTCCAAAGAGGCTGTACAACGTGGCACTCCCACGAGCAATGGGGGAGTGTTCCCCTTTCACCACATTCTCTCCAGCATAAATTGTTGTGGGTGTTTTCGATTTTAGCCATTCTGACAGGAGTGAGATGGTATCTCAGTTGTTTTGATATGCATTTCCCGGATGGCTAAGGATGTTGAGCACTTTCTCAAGTGACTCTCAGCCATTTTAGACTCCTGTATTGAAGATTCACTATTTAGTTCTGTAGCCCACTTTTTAACTGGATCCTTTGGTGTTTTGGAGACTTGTTTCTTGAGTTCTTTGTAAATTTTGGAGATCAGCCCTCTGTCAGATGTGGGATTAATGCATATTTTTTCCCATTCGGTGTGCTGCCTTTTTGTTTTGCTGACTGTGTCCTTTGCCTTACAGAAGCTTCTCAGTTTCAGGAAGTCCCATTTATTAATTGTGGATCTCACTGTCTGTGCTACTGGTGTTATGTTCAGGAAGCTTTCTCCTGTACCAATTCATTCAAGGGTACTACCCACTTTCTCTTCTAAGTAGTTTAGTGTGGCTAGATTTATATTGAGGTCTTTGATCCAACTTAAGTTTTGTGCATGGAGATAGACATGGATTGATCAGAATTCTTCTACATGCCAGCATGCAGTTATGCCAGCACCATTTGTTGAAGATACTTTTTTTCCCTTTGTATATTTTTTAGCTTCATTGTCAAAGATCACATGTTCATACATGTGTGGGTTAATATCAGGGTTTTCAATTTGATTCCATTGGTCTACCTGTCTATTTTTGTGCCAGTACCAAGCTGTTTTCATGACTACAGCTCTATAATAGAGCTCGAAGTCAGGGACGGTGATGACTCCATTGGTTGCCTTGTTGAACAGGGTTGTTTTGGCTATCCTGGGTCTTTTGTTTTTTCCATAGAATGTTGATTATTGTTCTTTCAAGGTCTGTGAAGATTTGTGCTGGTATTTTAATGGTGTTGCATTGAATCTGTAGATTGCTTTTGGCAGGATTGCCATTTTTACCATATTGATCCTACCTATCCAAGAGCATGGGGGATCTTTCCATTTTCTGAGGACTTCTTTAATTTCTTTCTTTAAAGATTCAAGTTCTTGTGATACAGGTCTTTCACTTGTGTGGTTAATGTTACCCCAAGGTATTTTATGTTGTTAGTGGAAATTGTAAAGGTTGATGTTTCGCTGATATCTTTCTCAGCCCTTTTATCATCTGTGTATAGTATGGCTAATGATATTCTTGAGCTGATCTTGTATCTTGTCACTTGCTGAAAGCATTTATCAGCTGTAGGTGTTCCCTTGTAGAGTTTTTTGGATCACTTATGTATACAATCATATTGTCTGCAAATAGTGAAAGTTTGACCTCTTCCTTTCCAATTTGTGTCCCCTTCATCTCCTTTTGTTGTCGTATGGCTCTAGCTAGAACTTCAAATACAATATTGAAAAGGTATGGAGAGAGTGGACAGCCTTGTCTTGTTCCTGATTTTATCAGAGTTGCATTGAGTTTCTGTCCATTTAGTTTGATGTTGGCTGTAGGTATGCTTTATATAGCATTTTTATGTTTAGGTATGTTCCTGTTATCCCAGATCTCTCAAAGACCTTAATCATGAAGGGGTGTTGGATTTTGTCAAAGGCTTTCTGTGTGTCCAGTGAGATGATCATGTGATTTTTGTTTCTCAGCTTGTTTATATGGTGGATTACACTGATGGATTTTAGTATGTTGTACCATCCCTGCATCCCTGGGATGAAACCTACTTGATTGTGGTGAATGATTGTTTTGATATGTTCTTGGATCCGATTTGCCAGTATTTTATTGAGTATTTTTGCATCAGTGTTTATGAGGGACATTATTCTGAAGTTCTCTTTGTAAGTTGTGTCTTTGTGTGGCTTGGGTATCAAGGTTACTCAACCCTCATATAAAGAGTTTGGCAAAGACCCTTCTGCTTCTATCGCCTGGAATACTTTGAGAATAATTGGTATAAGCTCCTCTTTGAATTTCTGGTAGAATTCTGCACTGAGGCCATCTGAACCTGGGTTTTTTTGGTTGGGAGACTTTTGATGACTGCTTCTATTTCCTTATGTGTTATATGCCTATTTAAATTGCTTATCTCTTCTTGATTTAATTTTGGCAAGTGTTAGTGATCCAGAAAATTGTCCATTTCCTTTAAATTTTCAAATTTTGTGGAGTACAGGTTTTCAAAATATGACCCGATAATCCTCTAGATTTCCTCCTTGTCCATTGTTATGTCCCCTTTTTGTTTCTGATTTTGTTAATTGCAATGTTTACACTCTGCTTTTTGGTAAGTTTCGACACAGTTTTATCTATCTCTTTCTTTGTATTGCTTATATTTGCTTCTTTGTTATGTTTCTGTCTGGTATTCCTGTGTTGTGGTGACAGTGGGGTATTGAAGTCTCCCAGCATAATTGTGTGGGCTGTATATGTAATTTGAGTTTTAGTTGTGTTTTTCATGAATGTGAATGCTTTTGTAGTTTTTTCTTTATTGTTTTCAGCACACAGTTTGATTATTTCCTGTCATGTACTCCTCCTGGGTGAGTTTGCTTCTTTGTGCTCTAGATCTTTTAGCTGTGCTGTTGATTCTCTTGTGTAAGTATTCTCCAGTTTTTTTCTTGTGGGCACTTATTGCTATGAACTTCCCTCGTAGCCCTGCTTTAAAAGTGTCCCACGAGCTTGGGTCTGCTGTGTCTTCCTTCTCATTGAGTTCGAGGAAGTCTTTGATTTCTTTTTTATTTCTTCTTTGTCCCAGGAATTGTTAAATTGTGCATTTTTCAATTTCCATGACTTTGTAGGGGTATTTGCAATTTGTCTATTTGCTGAATTCTAATTTTAATGCATGCTTCTCTGATAAGATGCATGAATTTTTTCCAATTTTTTGTACCTGTTGAGGTTTGATATGTTGTCAATTTTTGAGAAGGTTCCATGTGGTGCTGAGAAGAAGGTATATTCTTTTTTATTTGGTTGGAATGTTCTATAGATGTCTGTTCAATCCATTTGGATCATAACTACTATTAGTTCCTTTGCTTCTTTGTTAAGTTTCTGTCTGGTATTCCTGTCTACTGGTGAGAGTGGGGTGTTGAAATCTCCCACTATATGTGTGTGGGGCTTTTTATGTTGTTTGAGTTTTAGTAATGTTTCTTTCATGAACATGAATGCTTTTTTCAGGGGGGCATAGATGTTCAGAATTGAAACTTCATCTTGGTGGATTTCTTCTGTGATGAGTATGCAATGACCTCCTTCACCTCTTTTGATTGCTATTTTAAAGTCTAATATTAGGATTGTTATCCCTGCTTGTTTCTTGGGTCCATTTGATTGGAAAATCTTTTCCCAACATTTTGCTCTGAGGTAGTGTCTGTCCTTAAGGCTGAGGTGTGTTTCTTGTATGCAGCAGAAGAATGGGTTCTGTCTTCAAATCCATTCTTTTAGCCTGTGTCTTTTTATGGGCAAGTTAAGACAATTAATATTGAGGGATATTAATGACCATTGATTGCTCATTCTTCTTTGATTTGGAATGGTTGTTGTTGTTGGAATTATGTGTGGAATTCTACCCTTCTTCCTTTTGGTTGTTGGTAGGATGGGATTATGTAATGTCTATGTTTTTCTGGTTGTAGTTGACTTCATCGGGTTGGAGTTTTCCTTCCAGGACTTTCTGTAGGGCTGGATTAGTGGATATGTATTGCTTGAATCCAGTTTTGTCATAGAATAGCTTGTTTTCTCCATCTATAGTGATTGAAAGCTTTGCTGGGTATAGTTGTCTGGGCTGGCATCCATGGTCTGTTAGTGCTGGTAGTACTGGTTTCCCGAGTTTCCATGGAGAAATCATGTGCAATTCTGATAGGTTTGCTTTTATATATTACTTGACCTTTTTCCTTAGCTGCTCTTAATATTCTTTCTTTATTCTATATATTTGTGGTCTTGATTATTATGTGGTGAGAGGACTTTTTGTGAACCACTCTATTTGGTGTTCTGTAAGCTTCTTGTACCTTCATTGGCATGCCTTTCTTTAGGTTTGGAAAGTTTTCTTCTATGATTTTGTTGAGTGTATTTTCTGCCCCTTCGACGTGGTTTTCTTCACCTTTTTCTATACCTATTATTCTTAGGTTTGGTCTTTTCATGGTGTCCCATATTTCCTGGATGTTTCGTGTTAGAGATTTGTTGGACTTAAGATTTTCTTTCGTTGATGAATCAATTCATCCTCTTGTATCTTCAACACCTAAGATTCTCTCTTCCATCTGTTGTATTCTTTTGGTTATGCTGGAATCTGTAGTATCTGACTGTTTGCCCAGCTTTTCTATTTCCAGCCTTCCTTCAGATTGTGATTTTTTAATTGTCTTTATTTCTGTTTTCATCCCTTGTACTGTTTGAATTGTTTCTTGCAATTTTTGCTTTGTCTTTTTGTCCATTTTTTGAATCTTTTGGTTTGGTTTTACTTCCATTTATTGCATTTTTTGGTTTGTTTTTTCTTGTATTTCTTGCATTTTTGGTTTGCTTTTCCTTCCGTTTCTTGCAGTTTTGGTTAGTTTTTTCTTCCATTTCTTTGAGAGTCTCTATTGTTTTCATGAAGTTGTTTCTGCTTCATTTGTATGGCAATTTTGGAATCTTGATGGTGTGGAGTCTTTAGAATCTGGTGGTGTCATATTTGTTTTTCTGTTGCTGGGTGTGATTTTGTATTGTCTCCTTCCCTTCCCTTCTTCTAGTAGGTGCTGAAAGAGCCTCTTCCTGGCCTGGTGGTTGAAGGACCAGACTTCCCTCTCGGTGGGTGCAAGCAAGTCCAATACTCTGGTAGTTGTCCTCTTCCTCGTCCTAGTCCTGGTCCGTAGGTAGAGAAGAAGATATGGGATCTGCGGTGGGTAGGCTTCCACTGCAATGGGATACTCAGTGGCAGTTTCCAAGCACTGGAGCATGGGCCCAGAAACAGACCCCGAATTCCCTGGTCCTGTGGGTGGAGAAGATCAAGAAACTGGCGTGCATATGCTCACGCAGGGAGGGAAGCTCAGTGGTGGTTCCCAGGCACAGGTCCTGTTGGCGGAAAAGAAGATCAGGAATCTGGGATGGGTAGCCTCCCTCCAGGAGGGGAGGCTCTATGACAGTCCCCAGGCACTTTAAGGCAGGCCAAGATACAGGGTCTGGTATACCTGGTCCTGTTCATGGAAAAGAAGACCAGGAATCTGGGGAGCATAGGCTCCTGCCAGGAGAGGAGGCTCTGTCCAAGCTCTTTTATTATTGTAGCTCTACAGTAGCAAGTCAAGGCTGGTTATGCATCCAAAAGTTCCTTTTTTTGTAGAGGATTGTTTTACTTATTCTTGTCTTTGTTGTTTTTCCACACGAACTTGAGTATTGTTCTTTTCAGATTTCTGAAGTATTGTGCTTGGATTTTCATGGGGATTGGACTGAATGTGTAGATTGCTTTTGGTAGGATTTCCATTGTTAGTATGTTGTTCCTATCTAGACAAGAGCATTTGAAATCTTTTCATTTTTGATATCCTCTTCAATTTATTTCTTTGGGACTTAAAATTCTTGTCATACATGTACTTAACTTTTTTGGTTCATATTATCACAAGCTATTTTATAATTTTATTTATTGTAATGGGTGTTGTTTCTCTGATTTCTTCCTCATATGCTTTATCATTTGTATTTGTTAGTGCTACTGACTCTTTGAGTTAATCTTGTATCCTGCCACATTACTGAAGGTATGTATCTGCTGTAGGAGTTCCCAACTAGAGCTTTTGAATCATTTATGTAAACTATTTTATAATATGTAAATAGTGAAAGTTTCCATTTTTCCTTTCCAATTTGTATTATCTTGATACCATTTTGCTGTATTATTGCTATAGCTAAAATTTTGAGTATAATATTCAATAGAAAATTATAGAGTAGACAGCCATATCTTCTTCCTGGTTTTACTAGAATCACATTAAGTGTCTCTCCATTTGCTTTGATCTGGCTCTTGGCTCGCTATGTATTGCCTTTATTATGTTTAGGTATGTTTTTTAAATCTATGTCTCCTCAACACCTTTATCATGAAGGTGTGTTGGAATTTTGTCAGAGGCTTTTTTCAGAATCTACTGAGATAATAATATGCTATTTTCTTTCGGTTTGTTTAAATGGTGGATTACATTAACAGATTTCCATACATTGAACCAACCTTGAATCTCTGAGCTGAAGCCTATTTAGTCATGTTGAATGGTTTTTTTGATGTGTTATCAGATTTGGTTTGCAGTATTTTATTGAATATTTTTGCATCAATGTTCTTGTGGGAGATTAATCTGTAGTTATCTTTCTTTTTGCATCTTTGTGTGGTTTGGGTATCAGGGTTACTGTTGCCTCATAAAAGGACTTTGGCAATGTTCTTTCTGTATCTATTGTGTAGAACAATTTCGCAAGTAGAGGTAACAGCTCTTCTTTGAAGTTCTAGTAGAATTCTGGGCCAAAACATCTGACCCTGGGCATTTTTTAACTGGAAGACTTTTGATGATAGGTTGATTTACTTATGGTTTATAGGTTAGTTTAAGTTGCTTATCAGGTCTTTATTTAGTTTTAGTATGTGGTACATATCCAGAAAATTGTACATTTCTTTTAGATTTTCCAATTTTGTGGAGTATATGTTTTCAAAGTATGACCTGATGATTGTCTGAATTTCCCCAGTGTCTGTTGTTATATGCTTCTCTTTTTAATTTATGATTATCTTTTTGATGTTGTCTTCCTGTCTTTTGCTTAGTTTGGAGAAGGGTGTGTCTATCTTGCTGGTTTTCTTAAAGAAACAACTTTTTGTTTCATTGATTCTTTCTATTGTTCTCTTTGTTTCTAAGTTATTGATTTCATCCCTCAATGTGATCATTTCCTGTCATCTACTCCTCCTTGGTGAGTCTGCTTCTTTTTGTTCTAGAACTTTAAGGTGTTCTGTTAATTTGCTACTGTGGGATTTCTCTAATTTCTTTATATAGGTGTTTATTGCTAAGGACTTTCCTCTTAGTACAGCTTTCATAGTGTCCCACAAGTTTGGCTATATTTTACATTCATTTTCATTGGATTCTAGGAAATCTTTAATGTTTATTTCTTTCTTGACTCAGGGGTGACAAAGTTGGGCATTATTCAGTTTCCATGAGTTGGTTGCTTTCTAGAATTTGGGTTTTTGTTTAATGTTAATTTTAAACCATGCAGGTTTATTCCAATATTTCTGTATTTGTGAGATTTGCTTTGTAAATGAGTATGTGGTCAATTTTAGACAATGTTCCATGTGGCACTGAGAAGGAGGTATATTCTTTTGTGTTTGGGGGTAATGTTCTACAGATGCCTGTTAAGCCCATTTGAGTAATAACATATGTTAGATCCCTTATTTCTCTCCAAATTTTCTGTCATGAGATCTGTCCCCTGCTGAGAGTAGGGTGTTAAAGTCTCTCACTCTTGGGGTGTGGGGTTTGATGTGTGATTTAAACTTCAGCAGTAGTTTCTATGAATGTGTGTGCCCTTGTATTTGGGACACATACGTTCAGGATTGAGACTTTTTGCTGGATTTTTCCTATGATGAATATGAAATATCTTTCATCACCTCTTTTGGTTACCTTTAGTTTGAAGTCCATTTTGTTAGCTATTAGGACAGGTATACCAGCTTCCTTCTTAGACCACTGTGATTGAAAATTCTTTTCCCATCCCTTTATTATAATGAAATGTCCATCTTTGACTTTGAGGTGGGTTTCTTTTTTTTTTGGTTTTTATGAGACAGGGTTTCTCTGTATTGTTTTGGAGGCTATCGGTCCAGCCCGGCCTCAAACTCACAGAGATCCGCCTGCCTCTGCCTCCCGAGTGCTGGGATTAAAGGCGTGCGCCACCACCGCCTGGCTGAGGTGGGTTTCTTATATGGAGCAGAAGTTTGGATCTTGTTTTTTTTTTATCTGTTCTGCCAGTTTTTTTTTTACAATTGAGTTGAGTCCATTGATATTAAGGGATATCAATTATCAGTGATTGTTGATTCTGTTATTTTTTTTGGTGGTGGTGGTGTGTTTGTTTCCTTTCTTTAGAATTTGATGGTATGTGTTCATTTATTGCCTGTGTTTTCCTGAGTATATCTAATCACCTTGAGTTGACATTTTCCTCCAAGTGCTTTATGTAGAACTGGATTTGTGGATAGGTATGTTTAAATCTGGTTTTGTCACAGAATATCTTGTTTCCTCCATCTGTGGTAATTGAACGTTTTGCTGGGCATGGTTGTCTGGGTTGGTATTCATGGTCTATTAGTCTCCATAGTGTCTGTCCAGGACTTTCTGGCTTTGAGCATCTCCATTGATAATTTAGGTGTTATTCTTATGGGTCTGTTGTTATGTGTTACTTGAGCTTTTTCTTCTGCAGCTCTTAATATTCTTTCTTTATTCTGTATATTTTGTGTTTTGAGTATTATGTGGTTGGAAGAATTTTTTTCATCCAGTATATTTGGTGTTCACAATCTTCTTTTATCTCCATAGGTATTTCCTTCTTTAGGTTGGGAGAGATTTCTTCTTTGATTTTGGCGTATATATTTTCTGTGCATTTGAGCTGGTATTCTTCTTCTTCTCTCACTATTCTTAGGTTTAGTCTTTGTGTTTATCTCCTGCTAGTTTCAATGTACTTTATTTTTTAATTATCATATTATGTTGGGACATTCTCTTCTGGTTGTGTCTGTGTCACATCATAAATTCCTCCTGTATCTGAATTGGCATCTGTTCTAGCAAAACCCACTTTTAGAAAAAAATGGATTATTTTGTTTAAAACTCCCTGTTTCAGTGTGTTTTGATGAGAAGTCTTGACAGGAAATTACAGCAAATGTTCACAGCAAAGAGCAGAAAGTCAATTATGTCTACCCTTGCTTTCTTTCCCTCCATGTGTTTCTCTTTCTTTATGCTTTTCTGGACTCCCAAGAGTAGTGGAGGTTACTGCCGACAATGTGATTCTTTATTGCTTAACAACCCAATCTTTCAATGACATGCCTACAGGTAATATGATCAAATGATTCCTCATTAAAACCCTCTTCCAAAATGATCATAGGTTGGTCAAGTTAACATTAGAAACTATGCAACACAACATCTGCTTTCCTAACTATGGGACATGATTTTTCAGATGTTTTCTATGCCTCTGAGCTTTAGATTTGGTGTTTTCATATAGTCACAGATACCTTGGAATTCCAACTCATATGTTCTTATTTTGTTATCTTTGTTCTAGATTGATTGTCCCATATCTTTCATCCAGAATTAATACTGTGATATTTTTCTTTTAATATATCCCATTTATTATAATCTTGTGCACATACATACATAAATGTCTGTGTAGGTACACACATGTCACAGAACTTTTGTGAGAACCTGAAGACAATTTTGTGGAGTCAATAGTCCACTTCTAATTTATGAGGGTTACAGATTGAGATTTATAGGATAAGCATTTTTACCCACTGTCTTTTCATAACCCCATCATTACTTTTGGTATCTCATTTTAATTACAATTTATTGTGTAAATTATTTTGTGCTGGTTTATATTTTTATTGTGCAATATAAGTTACTCTTTAAATTTATGTCTTTAAACTCTCGAGAGATGGCTCAGTGGTCACAAGTACCTGATCCTTCTTAAAGGAGGTCTCTTTGTTTCCCAGCACCCACAGAGAATGGCTCACAACAATTGGAGGGGAGCTACAGTCTTTTATTGTTTCTGCAGGCACACACAGACACAGACCCATACTCACATAAAACACACAAAAATAAAATGGAGTAAATCTTTTAAAAGTTATTTCATTAACCACAAGTTTCTACGGCCTTGCATATCTTCTGAATATTCACATATAAAATCTTTCTTTCTCCCTTAATTTTTAAAACTTAATTCTTGGGCCAGTGAGGGGGGCTCAAATGAACTCTCTGGGACTGTAATAAATGGAAAAAACATATGCATATCTTTAGTGTTTTTACATCACTTTCTCTCTCTGTTGTTCTTCTTTATCTTTTATACCTTATATATCACAACAAAATCTTTCAGGCAATACAACAATTATGATGTGGTATCATTTTAGTTTTCAAGTGAATGGTTATAATGAGTATAAATAAAACACATTTTTCATTTCCCTTATATGATTAAACATCCTATTATATATGAAAAACAAAATACTCCAAGAGTCCACGTATGATATCTAAACAACTTATTACATATTTTTTCTTAACATACTATGTGTTATAGATTTATTGTACATATATTAATGACCTTTAAAATCACTCTGTGGGATAGAATATCCACAATTTAGTCAATATACAAATATGAACATGCTTTCTAAGAAAATCAATAGCCACAATATGGCATCAATGGAATACCACCTGTTGCTGGTCGGTCATGGTTCATAAAGGGCCTGCCATCTTTCTCCAGACCATATTTTTTCTAGCCATTATATAAACTCTTTAAATGACAATAGATACTCTCAAATATTAGAAATTGTGGAATGAGTAGGTCTATCTCACAAATTAAATACCCATCCTCTGTAAGAGTGGTTCTCAATCTTCCTAATGCTATGACCCTTCAATGTAGTTTTTCATGTTGTGGTGATCACCAACCACAAAATTATTTTCACTGATATTTCAGATCACTATAATTGCGATCTGAGAAGCTCAGAATTATTTTTTTAAACTTTTAATTTTTTCATTTGTATCTGTTAAATCTATAGTTTGAATTTAATTATTTTGTGTGTTCTACCTCTCTCCACCTTTCTTATTTCTTTAGATGATTAAAAAATACAGTACATAGACTAAATAAATTGTTGGTTATAAAACAGATCATTAAGTATTGAAATGTTAATTATCTAACAAATGAAAAAGAAATGAAAGTGGTCTAAATGAGGCTGAGAAAGAAGTTGAAGTAGGTATTTTATCAGTGGTCCATTCTCCTTAGAGCACAAGTACTCTGACCTGTCACTCAGAACACATATTCAAATAGATCCTTGACAAAACTGCCTGTTAGCAAATTAATTAGAAACTAATTAAAGTAACTCAAATTGCACTTGAGCATTTCAGACCTCTGGAAAATTTCCATTTCCAATGTTTATTCAACACAAGGATGTCAAAATTTTTATTATTATTTAAAATTTAAAAAATATAATTATATTCCCTTCCCTTTTATATTTCCAAATCCTCCAGTGTATCCACCACTTGATCTTCCTCAAATTCATGACATCTCACTTCTTTTCCTCTAATTGTTGTTACATATGTGTATACATACATGTGGGGTGTGTGTGTATGTGTTCCTTGATTGCCTATAGTTCTTTTTCTGTGGGTGGGGCTTCATAAGAAGTTCCCCCCTTCCATTATAGTATATCTGTTGGTATTGTCCTTCCTCAGGTCTTGTTTAGACAGCCATGAGTTGAGACTTCATGAGTACACATTTCTCTGTGACATAACCTCATAGTGGATACCCTGTTCCTCTGACTGAAACAATCATTCCACTCCTTCCATATTGTTCACTGAGCCATAAGTGCAGGATTTGTGTTGTTGATTGAGAGATCAGTTCTGGTTTGGCAACACAGTATCACTTGCTCTCTGTTTTTGATCACATCTGTTGTAAAGATAATGTTATTTCTTGACATACATTTATTTGTGCATATAAATATTTAGAATGCAGTTAGATTTCATAAACTGACAGCTGAAGCTCCTGATAGTTAGTTTTATGTCAACTAAACACAAGCTATAGACATCAGAAAGGAGGGAAACTTAAATGAGAAATTGTCTTCTTAAAATGGGTCTGTCAGCAAGCCATATAGCACTTTAAAAATTAGTGATTGATGTGGGAGAGTCCAGTCTGCTGTGGATGGGACCACACATATGTTGGTGGTTCTGGATTCTAGTAAGCCATGAGGAGGAATCCAGTAAGCAACATTCCTATATGGCTCTGTATCAGCTCCTGATTCCTGACCTGACTGAGTTCCTGCCTTGACTCCTTCAGTGACTTACTATGAAATTGTAAACCAAATAAACTTCCCTCCCCAACTTGCTTTTGGTCATGGTGTTTTATCATAGCAAGAATAACTTTAATGAAGACAAAGTTCTCCCAGGTGATCTATGACCTCACTAGCCCTGGTTAGTTAGATAGGTTTCCAGCACCAGGTATGACTTTTTCCCTCTTGCTAAGCAGATCTTGAATTCAATTAATGAGACATTGGTTGCCATCAAGATATACATGACAAATAATCTTGAAACATATTTTTCTTAGACATTTATAACCAAAGAAATTGATGCTAGGTACAATGCATTTCAGAAAATTCTATCTTAACCAACACAAGAACTTCCCTGGAAATGAGCACAGTGAACCAGTAAGATTAAAAGCATGCCAAGCATAAATTGGTTCCTCAGAAAAAGAGTAAAACAGATTAGACACTTGAGAGATAGGTACAATGCCAAGGTCTGCTGGATAGAGCACCCTGAAAAGGAGGTAAAAACTAAATTAAAAGCAACATGCCTATAAAACAGCACAATTCAAGGTCCTCCTCACTTAAAAATCTACAAACATAAGTCATAGGCATCTGATTCATGCAACAAAACTTTGATCTCTTATTTTTTCACAGTGAATGATAATGTTAAAAGTTAAGGTAAAATAAATAAATAAATACATAAATAAATAAAGTTAAGGTAAAAAATGACCTGTCAAGTTAAAACACTAACAGTAAAGACAGTGTTAACGAGTTCATATTAAATGAATGCTATAATCCAGTGGCTTTGCAAATATAAACCTGTTTCTATGCACTGTCACATATGTACTTTGAATGATCCACTTCCCTAACACAATAAAATTCAGTTTGCAAGAGTGGCTTTGATTAGAGTTTAGTCATCTGACATCAAGAAGTATGAGTAGATGTAACAGAAACATTATGCCAGGGGTGGTGGAGCACATGTTTAATTTCAGAACTCAGAAGGCAGATCCAAGATCTCAAGTAGTGAGTTCCAGACTGCTGATTGTATGGTAAGACTGTCTCCAAACAAAGAAACATACAGGTAGCATTATATAGGTTTGACAAGATAATATTTATGTATTTAGGAATATCTATATTATAAGTGTGTGTGTGTGTGTAATAACAAAAAAGAGACAATGAATTTGCAAAAGAATAAGGGGGTATGGAGATGATGTTATTGTAATTTCAAAAATGAAAATTATTATAAACAATCAAAAATCACCTAAAATGAAAATGAATGTTATGCATGTAACATAAATTTCAAAGATTCTTTTTACTATCTGCATTCCAATCCCATTTTTAAAGATTTTAATTAAAAATCACTTTCTTACTTGTTGCAATTTGAATATAAATTTTTGCAATTTATATACATTGTTTCTTTTTATTTCTGTTCAAATGAGTTAACATCCTTCCTATACCTCATGGTATAAATTGTCTAAATTTAGGACTATGTCCTCTTGAGTCCTTGTTTTTTTAACACTTTTTAATTATATATTTAAATTAGAAGCAAGCTTGCTTCCCATGTCAGTCCCAGTTCCTTCTCCCTCCCCTCCGTGCCCTCTTCCCCACAGCCCCCCAAGCAATCCCCACTCCATTCCCCAGGGAGGGTAAGGCCCTCTATGGGGGATGTCTAACGTCTGTCATTTCGTTCTGGGGAGGGTCCAGGCACTCCCCCAAGTGTCCAGATTGAGAGAACATCCCTCATTGTGGGATGGGCACCGAAAGTCCATTTGTGTGCCAGGGATAAATACTGATCTACTACCCAAAGCCCCATAGATTGCTTAGGTCTCCTCACTGACACCCACACTCAGGAGGTCTGGATCAGTCCCATGCCTGCCTGTCAGCCATAAGTCTGGGGTCTAAGATCTCCCAGTTGTTCAGGTCAACTGTTTCTTTGAGTTTTACCAGCCTAGTCTTGACCCCTTTGCTCATCACTCCTCCCTCTCTGTCACTGGGTGCCAGGAGTTCAGTTCAGTGTTTAGCTGTGGGTGTCTGCTTCTGATTCCATCTGTCACTGGAAGAAGGTTCTAGGATGGTATATGAGATAGTCATCAAAATCATTATCAGGGAGGGGCATTTAAGGTAGTCTTTCCACTATTGCTTACTTTGTCAGTTGGTGTCATCCTTGTATATCTCTGGAGATCTCACTAGTCCCAGATCTCACCTCAAATTGAGTACTACTGAGTAGTACTCCATTGTGTAAATGTACCACATTTTCTCTATTCACTCTCTAGTTGAGGGACATCTAGATTGCTTCCAGGTTCTGGCTATTACAAATAATGTTGCTATGAACATAGTGGAACAGACATCCTTGTTGTATGAATGCACATCTTTTGGGTATGTGCCTAAGAGTGGAATTTCTGGGTCTTGTGGTAGACTGATTCTCATTTTACTGAGGAATCTTCATATTGATTTCCAAAATGGCTGTACGAGTTGGCACTCCCACCAGCAGTGGAGGAGTGTTCCCCTTTCTCCACATCCTCTCCAGCATAAACTGTCATTGGTGTTTTTTATTTTAGCCATTCTGACAGGAGTAAGATGGTATCTCAGAGTTGTTTTGATTTGCATTTCCCTGATTGCTAGGGATGTTGAGCACTTTCGTAAGTGTCTCTCAGCCATTTTAATCTCCTTTATTGAGAACTTTTTCCATTATTTTTTATTGCATTTTTTAGAAAAGAGCTTGCTTCACATGTCAATACCAGCTCTCCCTCCCTCCTCCTGCATGCCCTCACCTTCCCCCCCAGCCTCCCACCATATATCCCCACTCCCACATAGGGGATAATCAGAGTCTGTCATTTTATTCAGGACAGCTTCATTAGAATTTTTATAGCTGGGTATGGTGGTTCACACCTTTGATCCCAGGACTCAGATCCTAGCACTGCAAAATATTAGCTTTCCTCTTTGTTTGTAGTCCTTGCACCAATGTGGTTCATTCTCTTCCACTTGTCTTGTTTGTCCACTTTTTAATTGGATCCTTTGGTGCTTTGGAGACTTGCTTCTTGAGTTCTTTTTAGATTTTGGAGAACAGCCCTCTGTCAGATGTGGGGTTAATGAATATCTTTTCCCATTCTGTGGGCTGCCTTTTTGTCTTGTTGACTGTGTCCTTTGCCTTGCAGAAGCTTTTAATTTCAGGAGGTCACATTTATTAATTGTCGATCTCAGTGTCTGTACTGCTGGTTCAAGAATCAGTCTCCTGTACCGATTCGTTCAAGGGTGCCCCCCACTTTCTCTTTTAAGAGTTTCACTGTGGCTGGATTTATGTTGAGGTCTAATCCATTGTGCATGGTGATAGACATGGATCTATCTGCAGTCTTCTACATGCAAATATCTGGTTATGCCAGCACCATTTGTTGTATAATTTTAGCTTCTTTGTCAAAAACCAAATGTTCATATGTCTGTGGGTTAACATCAGGGTGTTCAATTCGATTCCATTTATCTACCTATCTATTTCTGTGCCAATATCGAGCTGTTTTCAGGACTATAGCACTATAACAGATTTTGAAGTCAGGGATGGTGATTCTTCTGAACATTGCTTTGTTTATTAGGGTTGTTTTGGCAATCCTGGGTCTTTTGTTTTTCCATATAAAGTTGAGAAGTGTTCTTTCAAGGTCTGTGAAGAATTGTGCTAGCATTTTAATGGGGATTGCATTGAATCTGTGGATTGCTTTTGGCAAGATTGCCATTTTTACTAGGTTGATCCTACCTATCCAAGAGCATGGGAGATCTTTCCATTTTTTGGTGTCTTCTTTAATTTTTTTCTTTAAAGACTCAAAGTTCTTGTGATACAGGTCTTTCACTTGTTTAGTTAGCATTATCCCAAGGTATTTTATGTTGTTAGTGGCAATTGTAAATTGTGATGTTTCTCTGATTTCTTTCTCAGGCCTTTTACCATCTGTATATAGTAGATTGACTGATTTTATTGAGTTGATATTGTATCCTGTCACTTTGCTGAAAGTATTTATAAGCTGAAGGAGTTCTCTGGTAGAGTTTTTTGGATCACTTATGCATACTGTCATATCATCTGCAAATAGGGAAAGTTTGACCTCTTCCTTTCCAATTCGTATCCCCTTGATCTCCTTTTGTTGCTGTATTGCTCTAGCTAGAACTTCAAGTACAATGTTGAAAAGATATGGAGAGAGGACAGCCTTGTCTTGCTCCTGATTTTAGAGGAATCGTGTTGAGTTTATATCCGTTTAGTTTGATGTTGGCTGCTGGTTTGTTGTACGTAGCTTTTATTATGTTGAGGTAAGTTCCTGTTATCCCAGGTTTCTCCAAGTCCTTTATAATGAAGGGGGGTGTTGGATTTTTTCTGTTCTTTTTTATTACTTCAATTTTAAATATCTTGCTTCACATGTCAATCCCAGTTCCCTCACCCTCCCCTCCTCCCCCAACCCCCAGCATCCCCGCCCAGCCTCCGACCCTATCCCTACTTCCTTCCACATAGGGGATATCTAGAATCTGTCATTTCACTCAGGGTATGGTCCAGGCACTTCCCTAAGAGTCCAGGTTGAGAGAGCATCCCTCTTTGTGTTATGGACACATGAAATTCATTTGTATGCCAGGGATAAACACTGATCTACTGCCCAGGGCTCCATATGTTGCCCAGGCCTTCTCACTGACTCTCACAATCAGGGGTCCTGGATCAGTCCCATGCTGGCCTCCCAGCGGTCGGTCTGGGGTTCAAGAGCTCCCCCCTTGTTCAGATCAGCTGTCTCTGCTGGTTTTTCCAGCCCATTCTTTGCCAATTTGCTCATCGCTCCACTCTCTCTGTCACTGGGTTCCATGGGTTCAGTTTAGTATTTAACTGTGGGTGTTTGCCTCTGCTTCCATCAGTCACTGGATAAAGGTTCCAGGATGGCTATAGGTATCAAGTTCATTATGAGGAATGGGCATTTAAAGTGGTCTCTCCACTATTGCTTGGCTTGTCAGTTGGTGTCATCCCTTTAAATCATAGAGGTCTCACTGGTGCCTGATCTGTCTTCTAACCTATGCCTCTCTCTTACCCCTTTTCTACCCCCCACTCAACCTTCCCGTTCCCCCATGACCTACTCTCTCTTCCTCTTCTCCTCCTCTCTTCTTCTCAGCTCCCACTCCCCGCCCCCACCCCTCGCCGTGTTCCCAATCTGTTTAGAAGTTCTTGCTTCATTCCTTTTCTCTGGGGTACAATGTGTATCTCTCTTAGGTCCTTTCCTGTTTCCCAGACTCTCTGTCAGTGGAAGTGCAGACTGGCACTATCCCGATCCAGGTCTAAAATCCATATATGAGTGAGTACATACTGCGTTTGTCTTCTTGTGACTGGGTTACCTCACTCAGGATGGTTTCTTCTAGTGCCATTCATTTACCTGCGAATAACAAGATTCCATTGTTTTTTTTCTGCTGAGTAGTACTCCATTGGGTAAATGTACCACATTTTCTCTATCCACTCTTCAGTCGAGGGGTATCTAGGTTGCCTCCAGGTTCTCCAGGTTCATATCAGCTTTATTTGTAATTTGTATTTATTACAAATAAAGCTGATATGAACACAGTGGAGCAGATGTCCTTGTATAAATTTTCATCTTTTGGATATATGCCTAAGAATGGAATTGCTGGGTCTTGTGGTAGATTGATTCCCATTTTCCTGAGGAATCTCCATACTGATTTCCAAAGTGGCTGTACGAATTGGCACTCCCACCAGCAGTGAAGGAATGTTCCCCTTTCACCACAACCTCTCCAGCATAAATTGTCTTCGGTGTTTTTTGTTTTAGCCATTCTGACAGGAGTAAGATGGTATCTCAAAGTTGTTTTGATTTGAATTTCCCTGATGGCTAAGGAAGTTGTGCACTTTCTTAAGTGTCTCTTGGCTATTTTAGCATCCTCTATTGAGAATTCTCTATTTAGATCTGTAACCCACCTTTTAATTGGATCCTTTGGTGTTTTGGGGTCTTGCTTCTTGAGTTCTTTGTAAATTTTGGAGATTAGCCCTCTGTCAGATGTGGGGTTAGTGAATATCTTTTCCCATTCTGTGGACTGCCTTTTTGTCTTATTGACTGTGTCCTTTACCTTACACAAGCTTCTTAGTTTCAGGAGATCCCATTTGTTAATTGTGGATGTCAGTGTCTGTGCTACTGGTGTTATGTTCAGGAAGAAGTCTCCTGTACCAACTCGTTGAAGAGTATCTCCCACTTTCTCTTCTAAGAGTTTCAGTGTGGTTGGATTTATGTTGAGGTCTTAGATCCACTTGGACTTAAGTTTTGTGCAAGGCAATAGACATGGATCTATCTGCAGTCCTCTGCATTCCAATACCCAGTTATGCCAGCACCATTTGTTGAAGATGCTTTCTTTTATCCATTGTATAGTTTTATCTTCTTTGTCAAAAATCAAGTGTGGTCTGCCTTTCTATTTTAGTGCCAACACCAAGCTATTTTCAGGACTATAGCACCATAATAGAACCTGAAGTCAGGTATGATGATGCCTCCTGAAGTTCCTTTATTGTATAGGGTTGTTTTGGCTATCCTGGGCCTTTTGGTTTTCCATATAAAGTTGATTATTGTTCTTTCAAGGTCTGTAAAGAATTGTGACAAAATTTTGATAGGGATTGCATTGAATCTGTAGAGTGCTTTTGGCAAGATTGCCTTTTTATTATGTTGATCCTACCAACCCAAGAGCATGGGAGATCTTTCCATTTTCTGGTATCCTCTTTGATTTCTTTCTTTAAAGACTCAAAGTTCTTGATATACAGGTCGTTCACTTCTTTGGTTAATATTATTCTCAGATATTTGATGCTGTTTATGGCTATTTTAAAGGGTAATGTTTCTCTGATTTCTTTCTCAGCCACTTTATCATTTGTATATAAGAAGGCTACTGATTTTTTTCGAGTTATCCTTGCATCCTGCCACTTTGCTGAAGGTGTTATCAGCTCTAGTCGTTCCCTTGTGGAGTTTTTCAGGTCACTTATTAAACTATCATATCATCTGCAAATAGTTACAGGTTGAGTTCTTCTTTTCCTATTTGTATCCCTTGATCCTCTTTTGTTGTCTTATTGCTTTAGCTAGAACTTTAAGTACAATATTGAAGAGATATGGAGAGAGTGGATAGCCTTGTCTTGTTCCTGATTTTAGAGGAATTGCGTTTGCAGGACATCTGTCCAGGATCTTCTGGCTTTCATTGTTTCCATTGAGAAGTCAGTTATAATTCAGATAAGTCTGCCTTCATATGTTACTTGGCCTTTTTCTTTAGCTGCTCTTAATATTTTCTCTTTATTCTTTAGGTTTGATGTTTTGATTATTATATGGCAAGGTGACTTCTTTTTCTGGTCCAGCCTATTTGGTGTTCTGTAAGATTCTTGTATTTTCATAGGCATATCCTTCTTTAGGTTAGGGAAGTTTTCTTCTTTGATTTTGTTGAATATGTTTTCTGTACCTTTGAGTTGTATTTCTTCGCCTTCTTCTACACATATTATTCTCAGGTTTGGCTTCTTCATGGTGTCCCATATTTCCTGGAGTTTTGTGTTAGGGATTTGTTGATTTTGAGATATTCTTTGGTTGACGACTGTATATCCTCTAATGAGTCTTCAACACCTGAGATTCTCTCTTCTGTCTCTTGTATTCTATTGGTGATACTTGCTTCTGTATTTCCTGATCATTTACCCAGCTTTTCTATTTCCAGCATCCCCTCGTTCTGTGTTTTCTTTATTATTTCTATTTCAGCTTTCAATCCTTCATCTGTTTGAGTTGTTTCCTTTATTTGTTTGGTTGTTTTTTCTTGGTGCTCCTTAGATTCTTTGAGAGATTTGTTTATTTCTTGAATTTTTCCCCCATCTCATGGATTTTTTGTTTGTTTTTCTTCTATTTCTTTAAGGGATTTCCTCCTTTCTTCTTTGAGGGTCTCTATCATCTTTATAAAATAATTTTTAAGGTCTGTCTCCTCTGCTTCATCTATGTAGTGCTTTTCATTTCTTGCTGGCATTGGGTCTCTAGATTCTGGTGGAGTCATGTTGGTCTTTCTATTGCTGAGTGAGCTCTTATTCTGTCTTCTTCCCATCTCTTCTTCCAGTGCATGCAGGTGGGGTCTTTATGTCTCCACTAGTCTCCTTCTTTCCTAAGGCTGAAGCTTGGGACCCTGAAGCTGAAGCTGGGGTTGCCAGAAGTTGGGGTCTGGAAGGACTGATGTCTTTCCTGTGTAGGCGGGTCCTCTGGATGCCAGGAGCTGAAGCTGGTGTTGCTAGAGGTTGGGGCCTGGAAGAGCTTATGCCTTTCCTGTGTGGGCTGGTCCTCTGGATGCCAGGAATGGCGGGGGTGTTGAATGCTTTCAAAGTCATTTTTAGCATCTAGTGAGATGACCTTGTGTTATTTCTCAGTTTGTTTATATGGTGGATTACATTGATGTATGTTGAACCATCCTTGGATCCCTGGAATGAAATCTACTTGATCATGGTGGATGTTTTTCTGATGTGTTCTTGGGTCCAATTTGCCAGTATTTTATTGAATATTTTTGCCGCAATATTCATGAATGGAATTGGTCTGACGTTCTCTTTCTTTGTGTGGCTTGGGTATCAAGGTTATTCAAGCCTCGCAGAAAGAGGTTGGCAAAGACCCTTCTGCTTCTATTGCATGGAATACTTTGCGCAGAATTAGTTTAAGCTGATCTTTGAATTTCTGGTAGAATTCTGCACCGAGGCCATCTGGACCTGGGTTTTTTTTCTTGTTGGGAGACTTTTACTATTTCTTTAGTGGTTATAGGTCTATTTAAATTGCTCATCTGTTCTTGATTTGATTTTGACATGTGATATCTTTCCAGAGAATTGTCCATTTCCTTAAATTTTTTGAATTTTGTGGAGTACAGGATTTCAAGATGACAAGATGATCCTCTGCATTTCCTCAGTGTTTGTTTTTATGTCCCCCTTTTAATTTCTGATTTTGTTAATTTGCATGTTCACATTCTGCCATTTGGTGAGTTTGGATAAAGTTTGGAAAATATTGTTGATTTTCTTAAAGAACCAACTCTTCATTATATCAATACTTTGTATTGTTTTCCTAGTTTTTACTTTATTGAGTTCAGCCCTCAATTTGATTATTTCCTGGCGTCTACTCCTCCTGGGCAAGTTTGTGTCTTTGTGTTTTAGAGCTTTCAGTTGTGCTCTAATTCTCTAGTGTTACTATCCTCCAGTTTATTCATCTGGGCACTTAGTGCTATGAACTTTCCTCTTAGCAGTTGTTTCAAAGTGTCCCATAATTTTGGGTATGTTGTGTCTTCATTGTCATTGAATTCTAGGAAGTATTTAATTTCTTTTTGACCCAGGAGTGGTGTAATTGTGCATTTTTCAATTTCCATGTGTTTGTAGGGTTTCTGCAATTTATGTTGGTTGAATTCTAACTTTAGGGCTTGGTGGTCTGATAAAATACATGGAGTTATTACAGTTTTTTTGTACTTTTTGAGGTTTGCTATGTTGCCAAGTATGTGGTCTATTTTTGAGAAGGTTACATGTGGCACTGAGAAGAATGTATATTCTTTTGTGTTTAGCTGGAATGTTCCATAGATGTCTGTCAAAGCCAATTGGGTCTTAATTTCTATTTGTTCTTTTGTTTGTTTGATAAGTTTCTGTCTGGCATTCCTGTCTAGTGGTGAGAGTGGGGTGTTGAAGTCTCCTATTACAAGTGTGTGGGGTTTTATGTGTGGTTTGAATTTTAGTAATGTTTCTTTTATGAATGTGGATGCCTTTGTATTTGGGGCATCTTTGTGTTTGGGCATAGATGTTCAGAATTGAGACTTCATCTTGGTGGATTTCTCCTGTGATGAATATGAAATAACCTCTGTCATCTCTTTCAATTGATTTCAGTTAAAGTCTAGTTTGTTAGCTATTAAGATTGCTACCCCTGGTTTTTTCTTGGGTCCATTTGATTGGAAAATCCTTTCCCAACCCTTAACTCTGAGGTAATATGTGTCTTTGAAGCTGAGGTGTATTTCTTGTATGCAGCAGAAGGATGGAGTCTGTTCTAATCCATTCTGTTTGTCTGTGCTTTTTTATGGGTGAGTTAAGTCCTTTAATATTGAGGATATTAATGGCCTTTGATTGCTCAATCTTGTTTGTTTTGGATTGGTTGTTTTTGTTGGAATTGTATGTGGATTTCCACTCCTTTTCTCTTTTGGTTGTTGTTAAAGTGGGATTATCTTTTGCCTATGTTTTTCTGGTTTTAGTTAACTTCCTTGGATTGGAGATTTCATTTCAGAACTTTCTGTAGGGCTGGGTAAGTGGATATGCATTGTTTAAATCTAGTTTTGTCATGGAATATATTGTTTTCTCCATCTGTATTGATTGAAAGCTTTGCTGAGTATAGTCGTCTGGGCTGGCATCCATGGTCACATAGTGTTGATAGAATATCTGTCCAGGCCCTTCTGGCTTTCAGAGTTTCCATGGAGAAGTCAGGTGTAATTTTGATAGGTTTGGCTTTATATGCTATTTGACCTTTTCCCTTTGCTGCTCGTAATATTCTTTCTTTATTCTGTATGCTTTGGGTCTTGATTATTATGTGGTGCGGGGACCTTTTTTGTGGTCCACCCTATTTTGTGTTCTGTTAGCTTCTTGTACCTCCACTGGCATGTTTTTCTTTAGGTTGGGAAAATTTTCTTCTATAATTTTGTTGCATATGTTTTCCGCCCCTGTGAGATGGGTTTCTTCACCTTCTTCTATATCTATTATTCTTAGGTTTGATCTTTTCATGGTGTCTCATATTTCTTGGATATTTTGTGTTAGGAATTTGTTGGACTTAAGATTTTCTTTTGTCAATGAATCTATTTCTCCTAGTCTTTCTTCAACACCAGAGATTCTCTCTTCCACCTCTAGTATTCTGTTGGTCATGCTTGCATCTGTCATACCAGACTGTCTCCCCAGTTTTTATGTTCCCAGCATTCCTTCAAACTGTGTTTTTTAACTGCCTCCATGTCAGCTTTCAACCTTGCACTATTTGAATTGTTTCTTGTAAATTTTGCTTTGAGTTTTCCTCCCTTTCTTGGATTTTTGGTTTGTTTTGTCTTCTATTTCTTTAAGGTATTTTCTCATATCCTTTTTGAGGGCCTCTATCATTTTCATTAAGTTGTTTTTAAGATCATTCCCTTCTACTTCCTCTGCATTGGGGTGTTCAGGTCTTGCTGGTATAGAATCTCTAGACTCTGGTGGTGACATATTTGTTTTTCTGTTGCTGAGTGTGTTCCTCTTTTGGTTTTTCGAGACAGGGTTTGTCTGTGTTGTTTTTGAGGCTGTCCTGGAGCTCACTCTGTAGACCAGGCTGGCCTCAAACTCACAGAGGTCCACCTGCTTCTGCCTCCCGAGTGCTGGGATTAAAGGCGTGTGCCACCAACACCCGTCTTCTGTTGCTGAATGTGTTCTTATATTGTCTCTTTCCCATCACTTCTTCCAGTGGGTGTAGAAAGATCTTCTTCCTCTCCCGGTTGGTAGGTGACCAGTGTTCCCTTTTGGTGGGTGCAAGCAAATCCAATACTCTCTGTCCTCTGCTGTCTGTCCTCTGCCCTGAGTGTGGGTGGGAGTAAAGTAGACTGGCTCTATATGCAGTGTCCTGATCACTTGGAAGTCTGGTGGCAAGCCAACCTGGCTGTGGTACCCAGGCCAGGAGATGTGACATAGGGTATGTGGGAGGAACTTGGGTCTAAGATAGGGATCTGGATCTCACCTCTGTCCTTTGCCCTGAGTGGGGGTGGGAGTAGCAACTTATTACATATTAATAGAGTGTAAGCAAGCAAGGTATTTTCCCAGCCAGTTCTTTTACTAATATGCTGCATTTTTCAGTTAAAAAGAAAGGATTAATTACTTCCTTTCTTATATCAAAAGATAATCTTAGAAAATTTAAGGAATCACAAATCTAAACTCATATATAGAAAATACTCATCTTTATTTTAGTTCCTCATAATACATACCCATGCACCCTGTTCATCGACAAATTTTTATATCAGGAAGTTGATGGCATAATTCATAGCATATTTGATAATCAACCCATCCTAACAAAAAAGTCACATTAGCTATAATAAATTGGCTGCTTATTTCTTGTTCCTTCACATCAATGATTCCCGCAACAGCTATGTACTTTTCTAAACTTTGGACTATTTCTCCATGTTTTTCACCTCAAAACTATTAACAATAACATTTTAACATTAACTTAAGTCATATTTATAACTTACTTTTAGCTATGATGCACAAGGAAAGCCATGAACACATCTCTCAACATTAAGATTAAAGAAAACAACCATTAGCTAACTTAGCTTCTGGTTTGCAATTGTTTTCTTAACAATTAACTTAAGACATAGTCTATATTTCTCCTCAAGAGAAAAGAACTGCCTGATAATTCCTTGTTCTTATTTTCTATCTTCTGTAGCCCCTGCTGTATCACAGGTAGGGGTAAAACCATATGTTGATTTTATCTACATTAATATTTCCATTAAGCTTTGCTTCCTGTGGTCCATTGTCCTGAAATTTTATTGCCATCTGATGTTCCTGTGACATGGCCATCAGCAAAACATCACATTGAATACTGTAAATGCTGGATTGATTTTTTCATAGTGAAACTATCTGACAATTGCAGAAAAGTAAAGACTATCAGGTAGAAATCACTTTCATTTTTTGTAAACAACTCTTTCTCCCTTCACTCAGTGGCATATGGATCATGGTTTGAGCACACCCGTGCCTGGCTGTCCATGCGAGAAAGGGAAAACTTCCTCCTGCTGAAATATGAAGACATGAAAAAGGTAACTCCCATTCTTAAAGCAACCATGCATCCTCTCACCTACTCAACCCACACAGCATACCACATTCCTCCATATCCCCATTCCACTTACTTTGTTAGGATTAGGCTCAAGAAGAATTCTTAAAAGTGAGATGATGCCCTATATCCTTTTATATCCTGAATGTGGCATTTCCTATCCAGCCTACATGTCCATCACCCTCATCTTATATCCTACTCAACCCTGAGTCAGGGTGGGATAGTTCACACTCTCACTACAGATTTTTTAAAAATTCTGTGTATGCAACACATTCCATACATGTGATAGCCCCAGTGGTGTGTGACAAATGGGTAAAGCAGGGTTGTTCCACACTTGTGTCCATATGTATGCTTTCACACTTTGACCACAAGTAGAAGCACAAAGTCATGAAATCCATCTCTGAATTCTGGGAAAGTACAAATGCTGGATATAAAAGGAATCTTTTTCATTGAGAGAAGCCTTTCCACCAGCCTGGTTCTAGAGCCACATCAGTCCCAAATAAACACACAGGAGGCTATATTAATTATGAAGCTGTTGTCCTTGCTTGTTTCTTACTGGCTACCTCTGACTTAAGTAATTACCCCATAATTGTTAATCTAAGTATTTCTCTTACCAGAGAATGGTTCCAGGCTTCCTACCCCCATCTTGACTACCCCCATTACATCTTGACTGTACTGTGTTTCTCCTTCCCAGAGTCCTCCTGGACTCCTAGTCCCTCCTATCTAGATTCCTATTGGCTCAACAGTACTTTATTGACAAATGTACAGGACTTCCCCCATCAGCTGGAGTCACATGGACAGTACTGAGTGAGTCTCAAATCTGACCAGGTGTGCAACTAATCAGGGAAGATGGTGTCCTGTGCTGTTCACTACAGAGGGCTCTGCATGGTAGGCTAGAATACACTGGAGTTTCAAAAGTTTTATCAAAGAATATAAAAAAATGTTTCATTATCACATAATGGCACATGTCTACATAGGTTGATAGGCTATACTCTTATCTGATCATGGTGAGTTTCATTTAACTGAAATTTCTCACAGAATGTTAGAAATATGGTTAAATACTGAGTGTATGACTCAAATGTCTCTTACTTTAAAAATTAAAAATAATCTTGGCAGGGTGCTGTATGACTGAGAGATAGAGACAGATTCAGGAGTTCTATGTCATGCTTGTTTGTGTGGTGGTCTTGAGGTCAACCTTTGATATGGACATTATTTCAAAAGACAATTAAGAAAAAGAATTTTTAAGTTCAACTGTGTATTTCATTTTCATTTAGTTAAAAAATTTTCCTCTAATGATGGAAATGTAATGACAACAAACAAAAAGAACAAAAATATTATTATTTGATCAGCAGCTCAAATTTAAGTAGCTTGGAAGTTTTGGGTGAAAGGTAACCATCATTTACATATCATCGATAAAGGTATCAATTTTGCTTCTAAATGCAAAAGAAAAAATGCACTAAGCATACAAACTGACAGAGAAGCACTAGCTCTTTGTTATAAGTGTTTTAAAAATTTATCTATGGAGGATAAGAAAAAGTCTTACAGCTATTGCTTACCTTATAAAAGTAGACTATGGTGATGATGGTTACTGATAACTGTGCATTCTTTGTGTTTTTCTTTTTTCCTATTACATTTTTACTATTTAAAACAATTTTTAAATGTAAACTTTTATGCTCATATTATTTCCCTTCCATGATTTCTTCTAAATCTTATCCAATTCCTTACCCACCCACCTTACATTCTTTCTCAAATAACAATCTAAAACCCAATAAAGCAACCCTGTCCCCCCAAATAAAACTCTGAAACAGAAAAAGTTAAGACACTGAACTGTAACCAAATAAAAGGGCATAAAACCGTGGAGTCTATTATATTTTGGTAAACTAACACTGACCATGAAGACTTCCCTGGAATGGTTGATATATCCAGTGTCACTACATTGGAGAAAACTGAGTTTTCCTCTCCCAGTAGGTATAAATGACAGTTCAGTTGTTAACCTTTACCACAGTGGTTATATTTCCATCCATTCATTTTAAAAATTATAAAAAAATAAGATGTAATATGATGGAACAATATTGTCACCTCAACATTGGACAAGACAAAAGTGCAGAAATAAAAGAGTGAAATAAAAGGCACAAGTAGGAAACCACATGTTCACACATTCAAGAAGCCGAGAAAACACTAAGCTGGAAACCTAATTTCTAAACAGAGAAGTGGTACAGGCTGGTGTCACTCTGTGCATATTGCTCCAGTTTGTGGGTTCATACTAGCTTTTTTCATGTTGATGTGGAGGACCTTGTTTCTTTGGTGTCCTTCCTCCTCTCTCACTCTTGTCTTCTTCTTCTTCTTCTTCTTCTTCTTCTTCTTCTTCTTCTTCTTCTTCTTCTTCTTCTTCTTCTTCTTCTTCTTTCATAGGGTTCTCTGTGTTCCAAAGGGAGGGATTTGGTAGAGACACACCGTTTAGGACTGATTGTTCAAAAGTATCTCACTCTGTGTATTGTCTGGATGTGGGTCTCTACAGTTTTTCCCTACTGCTTTGGGAGAAAGCTCTGATGATGGGTGAATAAGCACTAATCTGAGCTTAGCAGAATATCATTAGGAGTCATGTTGTCACTAATTATTTTATGCCAATATTATTTGGCTTCAATTGAGGGTCCGAGTCTATCTAGTCTTGCTTGCACTACACCATTGTAGAGCAAAGGATTTGTGGCTGGTTTAATGTTTACATTTGATAGTGTGCAGAGCACCTTCCTATAACAAAGAGGTTCAAAATATGGGTGAAAGTTGTATTCAGTCACAAGCCCATCATCTCCATGTTGAATGAATTATGCAGGTGTTGTATTCAGCAGTGGGGCCTTGCTGTCAGTTTTTCTAGGATAACCTGTCATCTTAGCAGTAGCTTATGTTATTTAGAGCTTCCCATGGGATACATTTGGCCAACAACTCATTGAGATGTACCCAGTCTCAGTACTGGAAATATGGCCATTTGGGACACCATCTCCCCATCAAATTATATTATTAAATTGACTTCATATGTGTGCATGTGTGTATACATCTATATTTATGACTTTTCTAATATTTTGGGTTTTATGTACATTCCTTCAAATATACATTAATTTTGACCATCTCTTTCTGTATTCACTCCCTAAATCTCTCTTATTTTCCCCTCCTCATATGATCCTCCCATTTCAGCCCTTGTCAATACTTCAATAACTTTTCCTCGGATTTAGGTTTTTAGTTACTATGAGCTGAGGGGACTTTCTTTCCCTACTCAGTCTATTTGGTGTTTTGTATGCTACTTTTACCGTGATAGGCATCTCCTTCTTTAGGTTAGAATATTCTTCTTCTTAGATATTGTTGAAAATATCTTCTGTGCCATAAACATTTGTTTTACTTCTTTCTCTATTCCTTTTATTAAATTTGGGATTTTCATAGTGTCCCAGAAATCTTGAATATTTTTGAGAGGAATTTTTTGGATTTCACATACTATTTGATAAATGTATATATTTTTTCTATGTTTCCTTAAATGCTTGAGATTCTCTTGTTGATCACTTAAATTCAGTTCATAAGGTGAGATCTGTGGTTACTTTTCTAGTTCCTAATTTTTTCCTTTGCAGATTTCCTTCAGTTTGCATTTTCTTGATTAATTCTATTTCTACTTTCTGGTCTTAAATTGTTTTAGTAATGACTTTGCATTGTGCTTTTATGGATTTATCTATGGGTTTTGTCCATTTCCTCTTTAAGGACCTCTGATAGCTCCATACAGCCTACATTAAGGTTCTTTTCTTGTTTGCTACCTATACTGGGATTCTTGGTGTCTACTGTAGTAGGGTTTCTGGGCTCTGTTTAAGACATCCTGTCCTGGATATTATTGATTCTATTTTGGGGAAGGGTGGCATGTAGTCATCTGTGATCAGGAAAATTGTAATTCTAGTTGCTCACATTGTAATTCTAGTCCTGTCTTTGTTGGATTACTGCTTTCTTCCTTATTTTCTGTTTCCTGTGTGTTGCTTTGGGGAGTATTGTGGCTGTGTGTTGCCTGTTAGCAAATTCTTCTGAGATCATGATAAGTGAGGCCACTGGCATTTCAGGTAAAATGTTATTTTGGATATAGAAAGATGACACTAATGAACGGAGATGCAATATGGAAGCATAATTAGGTCCACAAGAGGGAGGGATTCAGAATTTCCCTTAGGATTTGCTTAGTGATTAACATGTGAATGGGACCACAACTGAGGACATGCCACAGCAGGTTTGATATAAAGCTGTTGATGATATTTAGGACTGGAATTGGAAGAATGCAGGGAGAGCTGAAGATGTGCAGTTAGCCTAACTGCTTTCCTATTTTGAATGGCCTGTGGGTTCTTAGGGGGTGTCTTCTGTAATTCAGGTCCAGGACAGAGCAATGAGTAGGGAAAAGAAACTTTAGACAGAGAATTTTGGAGGAGGGAGGCTGTACCAGATGTTCTATTCAGAACTGTGAATGAGACTAGAAGACTGGTTTGGGTGAGCAAATTGAGAGGTGAAGATCTGCATTTAGTATACCTTATTCTGTGCCCACTTGTATCTATGAGTTCTCAAGGAAGGCTTTCTCATTTCATGGTGCCATTTCATTCTTCATGTCCCTTTCCCCATCATCCATTCATAGTGCCCATCTTTGAATCTGTTCTCTCAAATGTTTCTTTTTCTTAACCCCATTTTTGTTTTTTTCTTCATTTAGGACCCAAGAAGAACAATAGAGAAGATCTGTGACTTCCTAGAAAAGAAATTAGAGCCAGATGAGCTGGATATGGTCCTCAAGTACAGCTCCTTCCAAGCCATGAAAGAAAATAACATGACCAACTTTAGTATCATCAATTCAGATGTCATTCCTAGTGGTTTAAAACTCATGAGAAAAGGTAAATAAATTTTCTACCTTCAAAATATGTCAGAACATCTGTGGGGCTTGTTGTTCCAAGAAGAGTTTAAGAAAGAGTTGGGAATGTTTCATAATTCATTGTATTTCAAATCAGAGTTTCTGAAAGGCCTTATATAGGAGGATGTTTTCCATGGGGATCTTGTGGGCTTCAAGAACTCTGAAAATATTGATTTTTTTTCTTGGAGAGAACTTAAGGAATGCAGAGGGTCGTGTCCAATATGTTCAATAGCAAACAAAATTGTAGACCTATTGCAATGAGGCTTTGTAAGGTTCTCTGTATCTTGACCTCGACTGAAAAGAAAATGTTTAATGCGTGAGACCACAGAAAGTACTTCTAATAGCAGCTGAAAAAGATGATGAACATGTCAGAGATTGCTGACCCACACTATAAAGACTAAGTGAAATTTTGACCAATGTTTTAATCTGGTGGTATTTGGTAACCTAAATTTGGATTGCTTCATTCTCAGAGCTATTCTCCTTTTTTTCTGAATTGTCTCACCTGGAATGGTCATATCCATCTTATCTATGTCTGTGCTGGTTGAAGTTTGTCGTTGTGGTTTCATAGCTGCAATATCGAGGAAGTGTGTTGCCAGAATGAATCACACCGGGAGTCTCACCTGCATGTAATTAGCAAACAAATGTTGGTATAGGACTCAGGGTGGAAGAAGAAATGTATCAGATGTCATGTCTTTTTGGATGAGTAAAAAAGTGGGGTGTAGAGGCAGGATGTGGAGAGCCATGGGTTTATTTTCTTCTCTCAATCATTTACATGTTTCAGGCTTAACCTTTACTCCTTCTCCACTATAGAGTGTAAGGATCACGTCCTAGTATTTAAAGACATGAAGAGTGTAAACTGAAATAAATAAGTTAAAATTGTCAGTAGGTTATTTTTAATACATTACTCCTGATATCCTCCCAAGAGGAAGTTTGGACTCAGATTAGAGCACACATACATGTCACTTCAAGAATATGGTCATCTGTGCACTAAGGACTGAGGTCTTTGGAAGAATCCACTGCTGGTGACAGATAACCTCCTGTGTTCCAGACTCTGTGGAGACAGAGTTTTCTAAACTAGAACTGATGTTCTCACTTTGAAGAGGCAGTTCCCCATTATTGGATTTTCTGTAATGTACCAGAAACTGACAGAAGTAAAAAAGTATGTATTCATAAAAGCTGCAATGAAATGCCAAAAGGAATAAAGTGACTTGTTTAATAGCAGTCTATGGAAAGTAACAAGCAAAAGGTTTATCAGAGACATACAGAAGCAGATGCAATAGAATTTAGGACACACTTCCATGAGGACAACTCTCAATTTTTCCAGTTAGATTCTTCCAGGATGAGACCATGATGGGGTTTTAGTTTAATCTCTTTCAAAGCATAGTATTTTTCATGTGCCATATATGTTAGGAGAGGATACATAAATATAGTCATTCTGTAAAAAAACTTGATCTGATTCCATAAGTCATATATAATTCATTTATCATAGTGATTATATGTGACATCCATTTCTTTTGCATTTTGAAGGTAACATACTTTAGAGGACTGTTTTCATTGTATTAAAACTCATAAGTCATGGGTCTTACTAGAAACTGGATCATTGAAGGGAGCCTCCAAATTCATTACCCATCCTTCCCTGATTCATGACTTTAGGATAGAGGATGCTGATATGGATATGCTGTAAAACACTGTTTTTTGTTTTTTGAGACAGGGTTTCTCTGTGGCTTTGGAGCCCATCCTGGAACTTATTTTGTAGGCCAGGCTGGTCTGGACCTCACAGAGATCTGTCTGCCTCTGCCTCCCGAGTATTGTGATTAAAGTAATGTGCCATCATTGCCCAACTGCTGTGAAACACTTTTGAAAAATAAAATGCTTGAGGATACTTTTGGTATTTTCAAATCTTGCTTGAGATTTGTTCCTTCTTTTCAGTCTAGAAGACATGAGAAGATCAATGTTTAATTCATTTCTTACCATTACATACCTAATTCCCCAAAGAATAAGGCATGAAATGCTGTGTTATGTGTTATGCTGAACTTAGCTAGGAGGCATTCTCTAGCTCTATTTTCATTGTGCTTTAATTGCTCTACTCAGGATACAAGAAAAATTCCTTGTCTTGCCTCTGAAGAATTACTTTTTATCTGTGAGACTTAGTCAACTGCCTCGTTAGGATTAATATGATTTAATCATCAAGCAATAATTTTCCACAATTTTGATCATTATGATTCCATACTTAGATGCTGCAGAAAATACTGACCAGAGAGATGTTCATCCTAATTTAGACACTGTGTAGTTGACAGAACTTTTGTGATGACATTTTTATAATCAAGACATGTGAGAGGAAATGTCTTCTGACAAACTTCAAATGTAGTGAACATCATTAGTTCACAATGCTGTTTCCAAGACAGAGTGTTTGAGTCATTAAACATTTACACTGGTTTCCTGAGAAGACATTAATCTGAGACACAGAAGGAAGAAGACCTATGTAGAAATCCACTATCTTAAGACCAAAAAAATCCAGAGAAGGTCTACACAACAAAATTTTGCAGGAACTGATACCTCCAGAACTATGAGGTAGTTCATTCCTAAAAAATGTTACACCACCATGAATTAGGGTTATTCTGTCCCCTGACACACCAGAATTTGAGGAGATTTTAGGAAGAAGGAATGCTGCACAGGATTTTGACATAGCTGGACTTAGAACTTCGTGTGTGTACCTGTAAAGACAAGTTTCCCCAATATGAACTGATTTAGTCCAGTAGGCAGCCATATTGAGTTTGCTGATATTCTGGTGGCTTGGCTTCCAGTCTGTCTTGTCAGGAGCCAGGCATGCTGTGAGAAACAATACCAAAATTTATTCTAACAATGATAATAATAATGAAGCTGAGAGTAGCAATGTATATTAGAATTACCCATCTTAACAAATGACAATCTTATAGTCATATCAATTAGTGGTATTTTACTTGCATATGCTGTGTCAATACTCGCCATTTAATTATGAATACTTTATATTTTCTTTTAATACCACTGGGGATTTGACGTTAACTTATATGATACAAAAGAAATCTAATGAGGAAAGCATGACTTCTATTGCCAGTCCTTTTGACTTCAAATCCACATCTATCACTATCATTTTGGGTAACATCTCAAGGACTAATTTTCCTCATCAGCCAAGTGGGAAAAAGGCCATTGCCTAATTCACTCATTCATGAATGCTTTCAGCAATAACATATTGAGAATATACTGTATTTCTGTCATGATTTGATAAGGAAGCCTTTAGTGTTTTAGGAACATTTTACTTTTTAAATATATTAGATACACATTTATGCTTTTATACAAAAAGGAAATGTGTAAAAGTTTCATACCTATGAAATAAAATAAACAGGCATGTGGGTTTCAGAGTTCTAGTTGGAAGGAAGATAGGAAGAAGGGATCACAGTGTCATTAATAAGGGAAGAAAAGTACAAGAAGTGACTATATGGATAATATCAGCATTCTAGGGTGAAGAAACACACAATGCAATGTGAGCAGTTACACAATTTGACATCTCTATTGTCAAAACTAAAGACATACTAGAATGGAGTGATGAGAGCCAACATATTGTAAGAGGCATGGTAAAAATATCATGTAGATCTTCATGCATCACCAAACACCATATTGACTGAAACAGATATATTTACAAGTTCTCAGCTGGCAGTAGATGGGTCTCCTGAATCTGATGGAAGGATCATATGATTAGCATTTATCTCAGAATAGTGTGTATCTCCAGCTTTGGTGGATCTGATACCATCAGAGACACATGTATTCATGTTCACCTATGCATACATAATTAAAATTAATGATAAAAGATGTTTTAAAGGCTTATTTCATTCTTTGCAGAACTTTTATAAGTAAAAACTAAAATGTAAAAAGAACAACTAAAATCTGCTTTGATAGTTGATGTAAGAAACTCTGCTGGGTTGGATAGTATGAAGGAAGCAGGTGTAAGGGGATGCAGGAATAATCTGGACATATAAAAAGGTAGAGCCAGTTTTTATGCTGTTAGATTGTATAATTGATATGCTGGTACAGAAGAAGGTAAGACATTATTTCCTCACAGGTAAAAGTCAGTTTGTATATCATTTCTAGGCATAAGAGAATTTCTCCAGCAAGTAATTGTCAGTTCCACTATTAACTATGTTTCTTGTTAAGCAGATGCTAAGAACGTTTGAAGGAAGGATGGAGATCAGTATTAAGATCATCATTAACCCATCTATGCATCTGCTTCACATTTTCTAGGCACAACTGGAGACTGGAAGAATCACCTTACAGTAGCCCAAGCTGAAGCATTTGATAAAGCATTCCAGGAAAAAATGTCCGGTTTTCCTCCAGGACTTTTCTCATGGGAAACATCCTAAGACTTCATATATAGACAGTCAATTTTATTTTCCTGTACTTGTCCATATGAATGACATGTGAATGTGGTCATAGAATAAATCCTGTTACTGAATTGTGGAGTTGTGTTTTTTAAAAGATATTAATAGTAGCATTAGAAGTAGTGGCAGTAGTACAGCAGTAAAGGTAGTTCTAATGTGTGTGTGTGTGTGTGTGTGTGTGTGTGTGTGTGTTTACATTTCTTCATGGGACAGAAGAGTTCATTGGTTCTCAAAGAGTTGCAGTTACATGTTCTGTAATGCTCCTGCTTTGTGTCCAAGTAACTAAACTCAAATTCTCTACAAGAGTACTACAGTGCTCTAGACCTCTGAATCATCTCTCCAGTCCTGAACTTAGAGTCTTGAGTCATCAGATATTTGTTTCTTTTAATACTGGTTTGGTATGCATCTCTTAATACTGGTTTGGTATACAACATTAGCTGACACTAAAAGGTTTCATGGAATTTCAGCTTAAAAGCAGTCCTTGTAATATTTTAAGAATAAAACACAGTATGAGAAAGTAAGTAATTTTTATTCTGTGACATTTGGGCAAAAATAACCATCAAATGAATTTTATTTAATTTATTGATTGTGAAACCATATTCAAATAACCTACAGTGTCAGACATTGATAACTTAACATGTCTGCTCAGTATTTTATGTTTGTATTTCACTTTTTATTTTTTTGTAAATTTCTGAAGTTGTAAAAACAATGTGCTTCATATTGAAACTTTGATGCATACACACACATCATTGTAATTTACTCAATATTGCTTCTCTACTGCCCAGTCCTGTCCATTTGCTTCTGTTAGTAGTTTCTCCTCCAACAAACTCCTGCTCTGTTTGCATGTTATAGAGATGCACTTATATTTAAGTCAGAATTTTCTGAATGGAGAAAGAATATAATATGGTCTTTTCTTTTATGATTAAGCAGGAATTCATTATGATGGATAATACAGCCAGTACTATCTGGAAGTATTAGACTGAACATGGCCTTCAGAAGATGTCAGACACCATGAGGTGTGGAGCAAGAGAGGAGGACCGACAGAGAGAGCTGACATATATGTGTGTGTGTGTGTGTGAGAGAGAGAGAGAGAGAGAGAGAGAGAGAGAGAGAGAGAGAGAGGGGGGGGGGCCAGGAAGTCCAAGAGGACCAAGACGGTGCATGGTCAGACTGGCAGGGTATTACAGGAACCAGAAGCTGGGGACGGGAACCCTGTGATCTGCAGATATTTAGGGTAGATGCTGGGTGAGAAGAGTCGAAATTAACCATCATATGGATTCCCATTTGGACTCAGTAGCAGGTACTTGCTCATGGAGCTTGGAGAAATGCTTGCACTTTGGTATGGCAATAGGCCCCACAGCTTGCCATTTGCTCTGAGTTTCTTTTGGGCCTGGCATCTCACCCTTTTTGGTGATGAAAATGTCAATGTAATCTATTCTGTAACTCCTTCATAGCTGAAATTAGGATATCCTCAGGACCTAGGAAGTCTGGAATGCTGACCAAAGGATAGGAGGAAGGAATGGAAGGTAGGCTTCCCAGAGTCTGTGTTAGCAAAATGCAGAGCTCTTTGGAGCAGTCTGAAAATTCTGGTTAAAAACAAGACTCTGGTCAGTTAGGTAATTCCATTGGCAGCATTTAGTTTACATTGGTTTTTATTTATCTAGGGCTGTCTGCTTTCAGTTTGGAGAAGTTTACAATCTTTATGTGATTAGAAAACTGATGGGATAGAAAAAGATGAGAGAAAGAATATGTAATGTTAAGGAGTTTATTGGAAAATATATTTCTTGACTATGTCATTTAAACTTCCTGACCTGTACTCCTGGTACTTTGCATGTGGATGCAGTCTTAATGGTAGGGGTAGCAGAGAGGGAAAGTGAGAAAGAACCCACTATACCCAGTAGATAGGTGGGGAAGTTTAAGCAGCTGATTGACGGTACATATCTGCAGTCTGTTTCATCTGTGACAGGTGACTCTAAGTCATGACTCATTGAAACTTACATGATTTCTTTTAAGTTTACAAAGAGATAAACATTTTGGATACATAAGCATTGACACTGTTTATAATTTGTGCTGAAATTCTCACTGTAGAGAAATAATTAACAGTCATATAAATCAGCTATAGTGGACTCTACTAGACACATGCCTTAATGTCATACCCAAAACTATGGTTTTTGGTTAAAAGCAGGAACAATTTTTCCTCAATCCAGAGGTATGGATATATAAAGATTAGAATGAGACCTTTTCAGTACAATAAGAGGCACTATAAATCTATACCTTGAAAAGAAAAAAAGGAATTTAAAATTTTTTGTGTTGCTGGTTTCTTTCCAGGCTGGTCCCACCATCCTTTTCAGCCCCAAGTAAACATAAAGAGACATATATTAATTATAAAACAGTTGGCTGAAGACTAGAGCTTCATATTGCTTAGCACTTTTTGAAGTATTAACCCATTTATATTAATCTAAGTATTTCCACATGGTCTTACCTTACTGGAGAAGAGTCTGGACCTCTAACTCCTTTGGCAGTTACTTGTCATCTCTTTGTGTAGGGTTTTCTCTGCCTACCTTTCCCAGAATTCTCTTCTTCTTGTCTTGCCTATCTCCCTGCCTTTATTTGCCATAGTGTTGTATTAATCAACCAATAAGAGAAACATATACAGAAGAACATCCCCCATAATTTTCGAGCTTGTCACTATGACAATAGTTAGTATTTTATCAGGGCTAGATTAATCGTTTATCAGAATTCCTTTGATTAATGTTTAAACTCTAAACCTTTAGCAGAGAAAGACAGAGGGTATATGAATCATCTCTCATTTTCCACACCATTTACACTCCATAAATCACTTGCTTAGATGCTCCCCACTAAAGCTTTCACATACCCAGACATTTACACACTTGAATTTACTTCCTTAGACGTTGTTTCTGTTTCTGTGAAGAGATACTATAATCATGGCACCTCTTAAAAGGGAAAGCAATTACAATTTCATAACATTAGTCCATTATCATCATGGTGGGAAGCACAGATGAATGCAGACAGATATGGTGCTGCAGAATCAGCCAAGAGTTCTCCATCTTGATCTGTAGGAAAGAGGAAGTAAACTGTCTTCCACACTGGGCATAGCATGAGCATATAAAATCTCAAACCCTCCTCTCATAGTGAAACACCTCCTCTAACAAAGCCACACTTCCTAATACCTCCACTCTCTATAGGGCATATATTCTGAGGAGGTTTTCTAGCCTGAAGGCTTGAAAACTGCTAACAGGGACTGAATCCTGCTGGTGCCTGTGCAAAATTTCAACCCAAGAGGCAAACTAACTAGGCTCCATGAGAATCATTTTATGGGTAATATAGTCTCACAAGTTTGAACTAAGTAAAATCAGAAGCCATTCCTCCAATAAAGTAAGTTCCATATCACAACATAATGAGGGAAACAAACCAGCAAGGGAAAGACATTATTTTTGTTGTAGTTATTTTGTTTTTTTTTAAGTTTAGTTTTTAAATTTCATTTTGCATTCTGACCACATTTATCCCTTCAACTCTTCCTACTGCCCCCTTGCATCTCACCCTCATCCACTCCTCCCAAAGGCTAAGGGTACCCATGGGGTGTTGATAAAGCCTGGCCCATCAAGTTGAGGCAAGACCAACACCCTTTCCCCATGCATAAAGGCTGAGCATAACATCACAAAGTAGGGAATGGGCTCCAACAAGCTAGCTCAAGTACCAAGGATAGATGTTGTTCCTACAGTCTAACTGATGTTATTGTATTTTTAAATTTTTCATTTGCTTATGTCTCATAAACCTTTTTTAGGTTAGCATACAGACTGGAGCATTTCAGATGTTCTCATACATGTGTGCCACTGTTATTTATTTTTTTGTATGTTATTATTAACTTAAAATTTTTAAATTATGTGTGAAGCAGTCAGTGTGGGGTACTGTCCACATGAGTGAAGTGGCCATCGAGGCTAGAAGTGGTAATCATATCCCTTAGAAGATAAAGTTACACGTGATTTATAAACTACATGATGGAGTTGTTGGGAAGATAATTCAGCTATTAGCTCTTCTTTCATAGTTTGGTAGAGTTGGCAGAGCTTGGCTTTTCTTTGTTGGGAAACTTATTTCTATATCTTGCTGTTTGTGGAGAGCAATTAAGGCATAAGATACCCTAAAATAGAGTTGCCCGTTGGAGTGTTTTCAATAAAATAATGTTCCTCAGGCTCATAGGAAGGTGCAAAATTAGAAAGTGTGGCCTTGTTGGAGTAGGTGCGGCTTTGTAGAAGGAAGTGTGTCACCGGGGATGGGCTCACAATTTCAAGTCCTCAAGCCAGGTCCACTGTCACTCTCATCTCTTGATGCCTGCATATCAGGATGTAGAACTTTTAGCTACCTCTTCAGGATCATAACTACCTGTGTGCCATCATGCTTCTTAGAACAAAACCAATGGGATACATCTTGGAAACTGCAAGCAAGCTTCAATTAAATGTCTTCATTTATAAGAGTTCCTGTATTCATGGTGCCCATTTCATAACAATCAAAACCACACCTAAGTGACCTGTTGTGGGCACTGGAAACTTGGTCCAGATCCTCTGCCAGAATGGCAAATCTCATGTCTGTTTGTCTTGCAGTGATTATGTTGGGAGTGTGACGGTTTTTGAAAGGGTAATACAAGTATCTAAAATAAATCAATACAGCCTGACTTAAGGATGCCTCACCTACTAGATATAATTGGAATTTCCTGAGTAGTGGTACCTAAGCCAGGTCCCTTACTGTGTCCCCAAATAAATAATATGTATGCATGAAAATATCTCTCAGGTGGTGGTGGCTCACTCCTTTATTTCTAGCACTTAGGAGGCTGAGGTAGGCAGATCTTCTAGTCCAATGCCAATCTGCTCAACAGAGGGAGTTCTAGGACTACCAGTGTTACAGAGAGAAATCATGTCTCAAAAAGCTGAGAGGGAGGGAGGTGGGGGGAGAGAGAGAGAGAGAGAATAAATCCTTACAAAGCCAATTATTTGCTAGTGAATTTATAAAATGTTAGGCTTGCACAGAGACCAGAGCTTCCAGTAGTAGAACAGGAAGAATTTTCTGTTGAATAGAAGAAATGAGTCTTTACTGCTACTGTTACATCTCCTCACTGAAGAGGTAACACAAATATCTCTTAGGAACAAGATAAGACATCTAAGACAGCCTTTGAAAATCTCTGACATCTAGCAAGTTTAAAGCTGCCAAAGGCCTAAGACTCATGTTGAATGACATAAAGAGTGGTTGGATCCTCCCTGAAATAAAAGTAAAAAGTACACACAGAGCAAGACAGCATGGAGCTAAGCATGCAACTTGTGAAATAAATGGCCTAATTTTTTTTCTGTACCTAGGAAGGAACAACGAACAAAACAAAAATGCTGCAAATGTGATTCAAGGTGTCAAGTTTCTATCCCAAACTGGCCTCATACCTTGGCAATGATATCCATGTCATGCTGGATTTAGAGTCATGCAGAGTACATGAACAAAAATTTTGTGAAATCGTCCCACAATTTTTCAAAGAGCACCGTGTCCAGCCTTGTGGCAGGGGAGTATATAGGTGAAGGCCATGAAGGGTCATAAAGGCTATAGAGACCATTTAATGTTGCTGTGAAGGTAAAGTGAGGGGGCTGAATTTCAGACACAAGGATTTTGGAGATGCCAGAGCTGTGGGATACCTGCCAAGGAGTGCTGCACACAGGTATTGTAACATTCCTGTGAAAGAATTGTTTTCTTGCAAGCAGAAAAACCAGGAGTTTTGCTGACATGAGACATGGAGATAAATGATTTGGAGTTTACCCTGCTCAGTTCCAGTCTTCCTTTGGTTCAGTATTTCCACCCTACACTTCTGTCCTTGTCAGTGTTTTCTATGCTTTGAAAAGACACGTGACTGTGAGGAGCCGCCCTCGCTATCGCTATCGCCATTAGAAGATGGCGCTGACATCCGCTGTTAGTTGGAGTTCACCGTTTAAGCTGTGCCTCTCCCGTGGCATCATCTGGGCTGATGAGCAAACCACCAATCTCGGCTCTACACGTCTCACTCGGAGCTCCTAGGCTTATATAAGGGGCTGGGTTTCTTAGCTTGGGGTCTCCCTCTCAGAAGCTGATCATCTATCCCTCAAGATGTATTAAAGCTTTACTGCAGAAGGATCCGAGTGTCCTGCGTCATTCTGCTGGCGAGACGGTAGCGCGGGACATCTGGTGCCAAAACCCGGGAACTCTTCAACATCGCTGGCGCCGCGGGAGACCCCTCGGAAGACGGGGCGGATTCAGAACTGCAGGGACGTAAGTTCAGAGAGCTATGCTTGATCCTGAACACCCCTTTTCTCGACTTTGGCCTTAGTTTGTCATCACCGTGGGACGGGTCAGTGGAGGCTTTGGTGCTAGTCCTGTTTGTCCTTCTTCTTCATCGTGGCTGGTGCTGACAGAACGGTGCTGTCAGTCTGGTAAAGGAGTCGAGCGCCGTTTTTTAGATAAGCCGCTAGCGCGATGGGGTTGTCACAGTCAGTGGTTACTGCCCTACAGACTGTGCTAAAACAAAGAGATCTCAAAATTGCACCACGAACACTTCAAAATTTTGTGAAGGAGGTAGATAGAGTGGCACCATGGTATGCTTGTTCCGGGTCCCTCACTGTGGCCTCATGGAACAAGCTAGGTAAAGAACTAGACAGGAAGCATGCAGAAGGAGATCTCTGCTTAGGTACCAAAGCCATTTGGAAGCTAGTTAAAAACTGCTTGGAGGATGAGGCCTGTCACCCTGCTATAGTAGAAAGTCAGGGAACCTTAGAGGAAGTTCAGGATAGCATGTCAGAAACTGAACGGAGTGAGAGAATGGGAGCTCGCAAAAGGAAAGACATGTCTAAGAAAAAAGGCCCTCCCCAAGAAGTTAAAAAGGGGGAGAGAAAGAAGGGAGTGATCATTCACCCCCTAACAAATCTAAGAAAAAGAAAAAGCCAGAATCTAGCCTATACCCTACGGTAGAGCTAGAAGCCTTGGAGCTAGATAATTCCGATTCTGACACTCTGGATTCTAGCGAAGAAGGTGGTCTAGAGGAGGAGGTGGCACGGTATGAGGAAGAAAGATATCACCCTGATAGACACCGGCCGCTGAAAACAAAAATGAATGTGAGGCCACCGCCTATAAATCCGGCGGGCTCACGCCCTTCGGCGCCTCCGCCGTATGAGTTTCGACTGAATACTGGTACTGACTCCTTTTTACCTTTAGAGGAACGGAGAAAAATACAAATGGCTTTTCCAGTATTCGAGAATGCAGAAGGCGGAAGAGTACATACCCCCGTAGATTACAATCAAATCAAAGAATTGGCCGAATCCGTTCGTAATTATGGGGTCAATGCTAGCTTTACCACAATACAGGTGGAAAGGCTTGCTAATTTTGCCATGACTCCCACTGACTGGCAGACGACAGTGAAAGCAGTGCTTCCCAACATGGGACAATACATGGAATGGAAGGCTCTCTGGTATGATGCAGCCCAGGCGCAAGCTAGAGTTAATGCCATGGCTGAAGATGAGAATCAGAGGCAGTGGACATTTGAAATGCTGACAGGTCAGGGTCAACATGCCCTTAATCAAACCAACTACATCTGGGGCGTCTATGGTCAGGTGTCGGCCGCCGCTATTAAAGCATGGAAGGCCCTCACAAAAAGGGGAGAATCCAGTGGACACCTTACAAAGATTGTCCAAGGACCCCAAGAGCCATTTTCAGACTTTGTGGCCAGAATGACCGAGGCCGCCGGTCGTATCTTTGGTGATGCAGAACAAGCTATGCCCCTGATTGAGCAACTTGTCTATGAACAAGCAACCCAGGAATGTCGAGCGGCTATCGCCCCCTCGCAAAAGCAAAGGTTTACAAGATTGGCTCAGAGTGTGCAGGGAGCTGGGGGGGACCCCTAACCAATGCAGGACTAGCTGCCGCCATTTTACAAACGCACAGGCGTAGAGATTTATCTAGTCGAAAAGCTTGTTTTAATTGTGGGAAAATGGGGCACCTTAAGAAAGATTGTCAAGCCCCTGAAAGAACAAGAGAACTGGAGCTTTGCCGTCGTTGTGGTAAAGGTTATCATAGGGCTAGTGAATGCAGGTCAGTCCGGGATATGAAAGGGAGGCTTCTGCCCCCTATTGAAGAACCCAAGGTACCCCAATCAAAAAACGGGTCACGGGGCAGGGTCCCAGGGCCCTCAGAAATATGGGAACCTATTTCAGAAAAGCAATCAAGAGGAAGTAGAGGCTTCCGAGGAACCCCCGGAATGGACTTGCGTGCCGCCTCCCACTTCTTACTCATGCCCCAAATGAATGTTCAACCGGTCCCAGTCCATTCCCCTGGACCTTTGCCCCCTGCCACCATTGGGCTTATTCTGGGCCGTGGCTCCTTAACTTTACAGGGACTCATTATATATCCTGGGATTGTTGACCCGTATCATAAAGAGGAGATTCAAGTTCTCTTCTAGCCCTCGGGGTGTATTTTCTATAAACCAGGGAGATAGAATTGCACAACTGGTGTTGCTGCCCTCCCTCGGGGATGGAGAAACCTACACTTTACAAAAAAGGGCTATGGGATCTTCTGGAAGTGATTCAGCCTATCTGGCTATACCCCTAAATGAGAGACCTACAATAAAACTGTTAATTAATGGAAAAGAATTTGAAGGGATAATGGATACGGGAGCAGACAAAAGCATTATTTCACTCCATTGGTGGCCGAAGTCTTGGCCCACTGTTGTTTCATCTCATTCTCTACAAGGTCTTGGATACCAGTCCTCTCCTGCCATCAGTGCCTCAGCCTTAACCTGGCGGAACGCTGAGGGCAAACGGGGATGTTTTACCCCCCTATGTGTTGCCATTCCTTGTAAATTTATGGGGACGGGATGTGTTACAAGCCATGGGCATGACCCTAACTAAAGAATACTCCCCCCAGGCATCAGCCATTATGGCAAAGATGGGGTATACAAAGGGTAGAGGCTTGGGTAGGCAAGAACAAGGCAGACTAAAACCCATTACGCAACACGGAAATCGGGGTAGAAAAGGACTGGGTTTTATTTAGGGGCCGTTGAGGCTTCACGACCCATACCGTGGAAAACAGAGGAGCCGTTATGGGTCTCTCAATGGCCTCTATCCTCTGAAAAATTAGATGCTGTCACAAGATTAGTGCAAGAACAGGAACGGCTGGGGCATCTAGAGCCTTCTACCTCCCCATGGAATACACCAATTTTTGTTATTAAGAAGAAATCTGGGAAGTGGAGATTATTCCACGACCTGCGGGCCATTAACAATCAGATGCATCTTTTTGGCCCTGTTCAAAGAGGACTTCCTTTGCTTTCTGCACTTCCTCAAGATTGGAAGCTTATTATTATAGATATTAAGGATTGTTTCTTCTCTATTCCACTTTACCCACGGGATAGACCAAGGTTTGCCTTCACTATCCCTTCTCTTAATCATATGGAACCAGACAAGAGATTTCAGTGGAAGGTACTGCCACAAGGCATGGCCAATAGCCCAACAATATGTCAGCTGTATGTGCAGGAGGCTTTGGAGCCAATTAGGAAGCAATTTACATCTTTAATCATGATCCATTATATGGACGATATTCTTATTCGTCACAAAGAGTTAGATGTTTTACAAAAGGCTTTTCCCATGCTGGTGGCTGAATTAAAACAGTGGGGATTAGAGATTGCCTCAGAAAAGGTTCAAATTGCAGATACAGGCCTCTTTTTGGGCTCAATGATTACTCCCAAAAATATAGTTCCTCAGAAAATAGAAATTCGCAAAGACCACTTACAAACATTAAATGATTTTCAGAAACTTCTGGGAGATATAAATTGGTTGAGGCCCTTTTTAAAAATTCCATCTGCTGATCTAAAACCCCTCTTCGATCTCCTGGAGGGTGAGCCTCATATCTCCTCACCCAGAAAATTTACCCCTGCTGCCCACCGAGCCTTACAGATGGTGGAAGAGGCCTTACAGGAAGCACAATTACAACGTATTGAGGAGTCACTACCTTTTAATCTGTGTGTTTTTAAGACAGCTCAATTGCCAACTGCAGTCCTGTGGCAACATGGACCATTACTTTGGATTCATCTAAATGCTTCCCCTGCTAAGAATATTGACTGGTACCCTGATGCTGTTGCACAGCTCGCGCTTCACGGAATAAAAGCAGCTGTTACGCATTTTGGCAGGGATCCTGATTCCTTGATTGTGCCTTATACTGCTGCACAAGTTCAGGCCTTGGCAGCCACATCTAGTGATTGGGCAGTTTTAGTTACTTCCTTTTCAGGACAAATTGATAATCATTTTCCAAAGCATCCAATTTTACAGTTTGCCCTAAACCAGGCTATAGTGTTTCCACAAGTGACAGCTAAAGACCCACTCCCAGATGGGACTGTGGTGTACACTGATGGATCAAAAACTGGTATGGGAGCTTATGTGGTCAAGGATAGGGTTATATCTAAACAATATAATGAAACTTCACCTCAAGTTGTAGAATGTCTGATAGTACTGGAGGTTCTTGAGGCTTTTCCAGGACCCCTCAATATTGTATCAGATTCCTCTTATGTGGTTAATGCAGTTAATCTCCTTGAGATAGCTGGAATAATAAGATCCTCCAGCAGAGTTGCTAACATCTTTCAGAAGATACAAGCTGCCTTGTTAAATAGGAGATTTCCTGTTTTCATTACCCATGTCCGAGCACATTCTGGACTCCCAGGTCCCATGTCCTTAGGGAATGACTTAGCGGACAAGGCTACAACGCTGGTGGCTGCTGCCTTGTCTACCCACGCACAAGCAGCAAAAGAGTTCCATCAGCGCTTTCATGTGACGGCTGAGACCTTGCGCCGTCGTTTTGCTCTATCCAGGAAAGAGGCTAGGGAAATTGTTACTCAATGCCAGAATTGCTGCGAATTCTTACCTGCTCCCCACGTGGGAATAAACCCACGTGGCATTAGACCATTGCAGATGTGGCAGATGGATGTTACTCATATTCCCTCTTTTGGAAGGCTTCAATATGTTCATGTTTCTGTTGACACCTGTTCTGACGTAATGTTCGCCACGCCCCTAACAGGGGAAAAGGCCTCATATGTGATTCAACATTGCCTTGAGGCCTGGAGTGCTTGGGGAAAACCCAGAATTTTAAAAACAGACAATGGACCAGCATATACCTCTCAAAAATTCCGACAGTTTTGTCGGCAAATGGATGTTACCCATCTAACTGGCCTACCTTATAACCCTCAAGGACAGGGCATTGTGGAACGTGCCCATCGTACACTCAAATCATATCTGATTAAACAAAAGGGGAGTATTGAGGATGTTCTACCCTCGGTACCAAGAGTTGCTGTGTCCATGGCACTTTTTACCCTTAATTTCTTGAACTCTGATGCCCAAGGCCACACTGCGGCCGATCGCCACAGTTTAGAGCCTGATAGGCCAAAAGAAATGGTAAAATGGAAAGATGTCTTGACTGATCTCTGGAAAGGCCCGGATCCTATTCTTCTAAGATCCAGGGGAGCTGTGTGTGTTTTTCCACAGGAGGAAGAAAACCCCCTGTGGATCCCTGAAAGACTCACTCGAAGAGCTCCTTCACAACTCCAGAATAAGAAGGATGGAGGCCAATTGGGTGATGAAGACTCTCCTACTCGGGATGATGGTTCCTAGTATGATGGGAGAGTTACGGTGGGCCATCATGTCTACCTTCCCCCTACCGATGCCAGTGATGCATAATGCCCAGGAGTTCCCTAGATTTTTCACAACTAATAGAGAATTGGGGCTTGCCTTTTTGCCTTTAGATCCTCAGATACAGAGTTTTCAGGATGAGAGAACCTTTTCATTGGTAGGAAACTTGTGCTTTACTGTGATTTCTTCATTAAAGGATAATTTTATTCATATGGATCCAGAAAGATCTAATGCTAATCCTTTTGAATTAATGGAAGCTGTACTGATCTTTCTCCTATGGCAATGATTGCTGGAGGATATAGTGAGAAGGGACAGATTACTTTTGATTGGAAAGGGGCATTAGGCAACCTTCTGAGTGAGGGACAGAGCTCTGGATCATCTGATTGGTCCTCCTCCAATGTTAAGTATACCCCTTTTAAGAGAACTAATTATTCAGCTGCTCCAATTTGTGTTTGGCTGCCCTTTCTTTGGGTTGTGAGTAATGATACCTTAGGTAAGAATCAGAAAGAAATAAATTGCTCTGCTTAGAATTGTTTTTATGCATTATGCTGGGATGCTATTAAGCACCCTTTTGCTTTGGTAATGCGCATGCCTCGATTTGTTCCAGTTCCTGTTCAGGTGCCAAGTAGTTTGAGTTTGTTTAGGGAAAAGCAAGATTTTTGGGATCTCTGCTATTATTGTGGGCCTGATTGCCACCGCCGCGGTTACTGCTTTGGTTACCGCCTTGGCCCTTGCACTTTCCGCCACTGTGCAGACAACTCAAACCATTAATGAACTATCGGCCACTGTGACCATGACCCTAGATAAACAGGCCACTGCCAATTCTCAGATACAAGGAGGCCTGATGTTGGTAAACCAACAGATTAATTTGGTTCAGGAACAATTGGATATATTGTGGCAGATGGCCCAATTGGGATGTGAACAAAAGTTGCCTGGCCTTTGTGTCACTTCAGTACAATATGAGAATTTTACAAGAGCAGCTAACCTGTCAAAACCTCTGTCTCAACATTTATTACAGAATTGGACTTTTGAGTTTGAGCAGACACTCCGTGAGTTGAGAGTGGCGATCCTGCAAGTGAATTCGACGCGTCTGGATCTTTCTCTGATGGAAGGCCTCTCCTCCTGGATTTCATCTGCATTTTCTTATTTTAAGGAATGGGTGGGGGTGGGATCATTTAGCCTAGTTCTCTGCTGTGGAATAGTGTTGATGCTTTGGATGGTGTGTAAGCTCAGAGCCCAAACAAAAGAGACAAAGTGGTGGTGGCACAAGCACTTGCTGCCTTAGAACACGGAGCCTCCCCTGACATTTGGTTAACCATGTTAAAGCAATAGGTCGCTGGCCTCCCGGCTCTTGCACCCCACGAGGCTAGTCTCATTGCACGGGATAGAGTGGGTAGGCTTCAGCAGCCCAAGGAGTTGCAAGGCTAAGCACTGCACAGGAGAGGTCTGCGGTATAACGACTTTCTCCTGGGAGATAAGTCATCTTGCATGAAGGTTCTATGTCATGATCTCCTTCCCCCAGAAAAACGACATCAGGACTGGTCAGGGCTCCCTCTGGGGATAAGACCCTGGAGAGGAGCTTTGTACATGTTCCAAATTTGCACATGGGGATTTGACCTCTATCTCCACTCCAAAGTTGTGGGTGTCCTATGGCTTCAAAAATAAATGAATAGGGGGGAGATGTGAGGAGCCGCCCTCGCTATCGCTATCGCCATTAGAAGATGGCGCTGACATCCGCTGTCAGTTGGAGTTCACTGTTTAAGCTGTGCCTCTCCCGTGGCGTCATCTGGGGTGATGAGCAAACCACCAATCTCGGCTCTACACATCTCAGTCGGAGCTCCTAGGCTTATATAAGGGGCTGGGTTCCTTAGCTTGGGGTCTCCCTCTCAGAAGCTGATCATCTATCTCTCAAGATGTATTAAAGCTTTACTGCAGAAGGATCCGAGTGTCCTGCGTCGTTCTTGCTGGCGAGACGGTAGCGCGGGACACTTGACCACAGCAACTCTTATAACGGAAGACTTTTATGTAAAGTGGCAGATTACAGTTTAGAGGTATAGTCCATTATCATTATGGAGGAGAGAATGGTGGTGGGCATGCAGATGTAGTGCTGGACCTGAAAGTCCTAAATCTTTAAGTCAGCAGGAAACTTACTGGCTCACTGGGTGGTATCCTGAGCATAGGAAACTTCAAAGCCTTTCCCCAAAATGGCACATGTCTTCCAATGAAGCTTATACCCACTCCAGCAATGCCCCACCTCCTAGTAGTGCCACTTTCTATGAGAATATGGGGACCAATTATATTCACCTCTTTCAAACCTTTCATTAGAGTTGTAATATATACACTGTGCCACTGTATGTTCAAAGCATGTAATTTGCTTTCTGATTCTACATGGAGTTATACTGAAGAAATTCCCTATAAAATTAGAAAGAATATTGAATTTTTACACAGTATGGAAATGTGAATTATTATGGGTAACTTTTAAGTTGAGATAGGTGGTTTTTTACCATCTTTTTTAAAATTTAACTTTTTACACATGTTACTCCCACTTTTCTCTCCCTCCCCTTCTCCCCCTTCCTCCCAATATGCCCCAACACCCCACTCCATTACTCCTCTGCTCCCCAGGGAGTGTAAGGCCTTCTAGGGGGGATTTTCAAAGTCTGTAATATCAATTCCGGCAGGGTCTAAGCCCTCCCTCATGTGTCCAGGCTGAGAGAGCCTCCCTCCATGTGGAGTGGGCTCCCAAAGTCCATTTGTGTGCCAGGGATAAATACTGATCTACTATCCGTGGTGCCCCTAGATTGTTGAAGGCTCCTCTCTGAAACCCAGGTTCACAGGGGTCTGGATCAGTCCCATGCTGGGCTCTCAGTCATTATTCTGGGGTCCATGCATTCCCCCTTGTTTAGGTCAGCTGCCTCTGTGGCTTCACCAGCTAGGTCTTGATTCCTTTGCTCCTCACTACTCTTTGCAGCTGGGTTCCAGGACTTCAGTTTGGTTTTTAGATGTAGTTTTCTGCCTCTACTTCTGTCAGCCACTAGGTGAGGGTTCTAGGATTACATATAAGGTAGTCATCAATCTCATTATCAGGGGAGGGCATTTAAAGAAGCCTTAATGCCAGTAGGTGTCATTCTTGTAGATCTCTGAAAATCTCATTAGTTGCAGATCTCTCTTCAAATCTATAATGGCTCCCTCTATTATGGTTTCTCTTACCCTGCTCTCCTCTGTTCTTACCCTGACTCAACCTTACTTCTCCCCCATGTTCTCCTCTCCCCTCCTCTTTTCCCCTATCTTTACCCCATCTCTCTCTCACCATGCAAATCTCTCTTAGGGTTCTCCCTGTTTCCCAGACTCTCTGACAGTGGGACTGTAGGCTGGCAATCCCATGCTCCATGTCTAAAATCCATATATGAGAGAGTACATGCCATGTTTCTCTTTTTGTGACTGGGTTACCTCACTCAGGATGGTTTCTTCTAGTGCTATCCATTTGCCTGCAAATTTCAAGATTCAATTTTTTTTTCGTCTGAGTGGTACTTCATTGTGTAGATGTACCACATTTTCTCTATCGACTCTTCAGTTTAGGGGCATCTAGGTTGCTTCCAGGTTCTGGCTAATACAAATAATGCTGCTATAAACGTAATTGAGCAGATGTCCTTATAGTATGAATATACATCTTTTGGGTATATGCCTAAGAGTGGAATTGCTGAATCTTGTGGTAGACTGATTTCCATTTTCCTGAGGAGTCTCCATACCGATCTCCAAACTGGCTATACAAGTTGGTACTTCCACCAGCAGTGGAGCAGTGTTCCCCTTTCTCTACATCCTCTCCAGCATAAACTGTCATTAGTGTTTTTGATTTTAGCCATTCTGACAGGAGTGAGATGGTATCTCAGAATTGTTTTGATTTGCATTTCCCTGATGGCTAAGGATGTTGAGCACTTTCTCAAGTCTCTCTCAGTCAGTTTAGATTCCTCTACTGAGAATTCTCTATTTAGTTCTGTAGCCCAGTTTTTAATTTGATCCTTTGGTATTTTGGAGACTTGCTTCTTGAGTTCCTTGTAAATTTCAGAGATCAGCCCTCTGTCAGATGTGGGGTTGGTGAATATCTTTTCCCATTCTGCGGGTTGTTGCCTTGTCTTGTTGACTGTGCCCTTTGCCTTGCAAAAGCTTCTCAGTTTCAGGAGGTCCTTTTTGCTTATTGTTGATCTCAGTGTCTGTGTTACTGTTGTTATATTCAGGAGGCAGTCTCCTGTACCAATTTGTTCAAAGATACTTCCCACTTTTTCTTCAAAGTGTTCAGTGTGGCTGGATTGATGTTGATGTCTTCGACCCACTTGGACTTAAGTTTTGTTCATGGTGATAGGTATGGATCTATCTGCAGTCGTTTACATGCCACAGTCTAATGATGCCAGCACCACTTGTTGAAGATGCTTTCTTTTTTCCATTGTATAGTTTTAGCTTCTTTGTTCAAAGATCACATGTTCAAAGCTGTGTGGGTTAATATCAGGGTCTTCTATTCAATTCCATTGGTCTACTTGTCTATTTTTGTGCCAATATCAAGCTGTTTTCAGAACTATAGCTCTATATTAGAGCTTGAAGTCAGGGATGGTGATGCCTCCTGAAGTTCCTTTATTGTACAGGGTTGTTTTGGCTCTCCTGGGTCTTTTTTTCATATAAATTTTACTATTGTTCTTTCAAGGTCTGTGAAGAATTGTGCTGGGATTTTGATAGGGATTGCATTGAACCTGTATATAGCTTTGGTAAGATTTCTGTTTTTTACTATGTTTATCCTACCAATACAAGAGCATGGGAGATCTTTCCATTTTTCTGATGTCTTCTTTAATTTCTTTCTTAAAAGACTCAAAGTTCTTGCGATACAAGTCTTTCACTTATTTGGTTAGTAGCAGCAAAAAGAGTTCTATGGTTGGGATTCTCCAAAACATGAGGAATGGTAGTAAAGTATCTCAGCATTAGGAAGGTTGAGAACACTATTCCAGATGAAAACCTGAGGGAAATTCATGACAGAGAATGTTAAATGGTAGGTGAGAAAACAGGATTTGTATAGGGAATTAAAAAGGGAAGTGACCTGAGTGGTGGTGCATGACTTCAATCACAATATGCAAGAAAATTTCTATTGAGTTTGAGGCTCTCCTGGCTAACATATTCTATCCAGGACAGCCAGACCTATACAGGAAATACCTGAAACTAGGAAAGGACACTGTTGGAGAATATTTATTTAACTATGTGAAGGCATGTTTCACATGTTTAATTAAGTATCTAGTTCCAGGCACGTCTGAGACATACAGTGAGATGCTGTTTCACAAAACAAGAGGTAAAGAGGAATGGAAGAGTTGGATATTTGAAGGAGAGGCAAAAGTTCCAAGCCTTCAGGCAAGTTCCTTGAGCTTAGTGAACAGCCATCTTAGTAACTCCCCAAGTTGCTGAAACTGACCAGATCAATTATGCTCACTCATAGTAGGGATAAGAAGCACATATAAAAAGTAAAAAAAAACTACTCAGAGACATTCAAACCAACCAACCTTTCTGGAAGAAGTTGAAATCACCAGACACAACAAATGGACACTGCTGTAGAATACGTGTTTAACTATGTACACATATGTTACAGTTTTATTTTGCCTGTGTAAGGTACTTGATCAGTCTAATAATAAGTTGAACAGCCAATGGCAAGAGAGGAGGTATAGGTAGAACTTCTGGGCAGGAAGAATATATAGTAGTAGGAAATTAGGCTCTCAAGAAGGAAGAAAAAATATTTCAGGGGCCTGCCAGCCAGAAGTGGAGGAAACAGGATAGTAGGACATACAAAATGAAGGAAAGTTAAGAAGACCCAAGGCAGAACACAGATGAATAGAAACAGGATAAATGAAAAGAGTTATTGGGACAAAACTAACCAAAAGCCAAGCATTTATTATAATAAGTCTGTTTGTCTTTATTTATGAGGTGATTGACGGCACAGAGAAAGTTGCAACTACAGGAAATACTTCAACTTGTCATGGACTGCCTGTAAGCTATGCAGTGCACTCCAGGTTTTCAATTTTTACAAGCTGTATCCTTGCTGGAGTGTGCTTTGGTGATATAGTTGTCTCCAAGTTTTGAGTGATTTCTGCTCTTGTAAGAAAACCCTTCACCCATATTTTTGTGCATATCCCCAAGAGAGATCCTTGTTAAATCATGCTAGCCTTTGGTGATATCTGTACTTTAGTAATCTCCTCCTACCTGCCTGGGTTGAAGAAACATTTGTTCACATCTCCTCAGTAATAGTGTCACATAATGAAATCATGGCAAGACATTCCTAAGGCTGAATTAGTGACTCTTAAAATGTAGAAGAACCAAGCAACCATGTAATTGGACATAAGGTCTGCACAATAGGAGGGAATTATTGCCTGGGTACTTTAAACCTAACTATTGGTCTGAAGCTGCTGAGTTCATGGACCCTAGGAGAAGGAATTGCTGCTTCTTTCCTAATCCAATAGGATAACTAACTGCAATTTAAGTGTTTATACTGTCAAAAATGTATAGCCTCTACCTCTCAAGTGTTTTAAAACTAATAGAGACCTCTACAGAAAAAAACCCACCCATTAAAAATGCAGGTATAAAGTAATCATATAGTATCCAAGAACAACTGAACCATCTATAACACAACTACTACACCCAATGTCCAGGGAACATTGCAGACTGAGACCTTTAGTGAATGCCACAAGGGGTCAAATATAGATAAAAAGGGACAATCGAGTGCCCCACTCAATAAGTATATCACACCTATGTAAAAGATAGAATTGAATTTAATGGTACATGACTGTGAATAATAAAATTCAACAAAATTCAACATCATTTTAAATACCAGCCAGGACAAGCTTTAGCAATTATACAAGCTATAAAACCCCAGTTTTGAATGGCACGACATTAACCTCTTGAGGAAACCTGCACATGAGCACTTGGTACAACTCTGTCCAATATGATCAGCAAGAAAATCACCTGTTGCCAGCAACTTAGTTACTGGTCCTAGAAATCCAAGACCTTATTTATGTGATCTCCGAATGTAAGTAGAACATTAATGGCCAAAGATTAATAAGGACTGGAGCAGAGCTATGAAAGCAGCCAATAACCACATGAAGGAGGTTGGAAGCTGGTGGATTAGGAAACATGAACAAAACCAGGACTTCACCTGGAATCCTCAGAACTAAATAGGTAACAACCCACAACTACTAGTATAAGATAGAGAAATGTCATGGGCCCATATTTTTACTATGATACCTCTAATTTTAATAGCACTGTCTTCTCAAGAACCAAATAGATCCTAGAAATAATCTCTGGGTGAGTGGGCCTCGACAAAGTAGGGAAACAACACACTTGGGAAACAATACATTATCTAGGGAGATGTTGAAGATGTTGACTTTCTAGAGGCCATAAACCAAGAAGTGGTCAGGAAATGCAGATTGCTGTGAGCATCATCTCAAAGTAGGGAATTGGCTGGGTCTGCAGCCTTCACATTTGGTGGCAGCTTGAGCTGCGGCTGAATCTACAAGAAGAGGTACAAGAGCTTTGGCTGGGACTGGATTTTGTCAATGGAGCTGGCTCTGTTGTGTCTTGAAATGCTACTGATTGAACTGGGTCTGTGGTTTTTTAATTTTTATTATTAAAATTGAATGTAAATTAGAAACAAGGTTGCTTCACATGTCAATTACAGGTCCCACTCCTTTTCCCTCTCCTCACACACACTCTCTCCAACCCCCTCCAATATCCCCTCATTTCCCCAGGGAGGGAAAGGCCCTCCATGGGGTGTCCATAGTCTGTCATTTCATCCAGGGCAGGGCCTAGACCCTCCCCTGAGAGCCCAGAATGAGAGTGCATCTCTAATTGTTGGATGGGTACCAAAAGTCTTTTTGTATACCCGGGATAAATACTGATCTACTACCAAAGGCCCAATAGATTACCCAGGATTCCTTACTGAGAACCACATTCAGGGGGTCTTGATCAGTTCCATGCTGGATTACCAGCCATCAGTCTGGGATTCAACAGCTAACCCTTGTCAGGTCAGTTGTTTCTGGGGGTTAAACCAGCCCAGTCTTAACCCCTTTGCTCATCAGTCCTCCCTCTCTGTCACTGGATTCCTTGAGTTCAGATCAGCGTTTAGCTGTGGGAGTCTGCCTCTGCTTCAGTCAGCCACTGAATGAAGATTCTGTTTCCCAGACTCTCTGGTCATGGGATTGTAGGCTGGCATTCCCCAGATCTGTGTCTAAAATCCATATATGAGAGAGTACATGCCATGTTTCTCTTTTTGTGACTGGGTTACCTCACTCAGGGTGGTTTCTTCTAGTGCCATCCATTTGCCTGCAATTTCAGGATTCCATTGTTCTTTTCTGCTGAATAGTACTCCATTGTGTAAATGTACCACATTTTCTCTATCCACTATTCGGTTGAGGGGCATCTAGGTTGCTTCCAAGTTCTGGCTATTACAAATAATGCTGCTATGAACATAGTGGAGCAGATGCCCTTGTATTAATGTGAAGCTTTTGGATATATAACTAAGGGTGGAGTTTCTGGGTCTTGTGGTAGGCTTATTCCCAATTTTCTGAGGAATCTCCATACTGATTTCCAAAGTGGCTGTACAAGTTTGCACTCCCACCAGCAGAGGAGTGTTCCCCTTTCACCACAACCTCTCCAGCATAAATGTCTTTTTATTTCGGTAGCCCAGGTTTTAATTGGATCCTTTGGTGTTTTGGAGACTTGCTTCTTGAGTTCTTTGTAAATTTTGGATATCAGTCCTCTGTCATATTGCCATTAGTGAATATCTTTTCCTATTCTGTGGGCTGACTTTTTGCCTGCTGACTGTGTCCTTTGCCTTACAGAAGCTTCTCAGTTTCATAATTGTTGACCTAACTGTCTGTGTTACTGGTGTTATGTTGTTTAGGGAAGCAGCCTCCTGTACCAATTCGTTCAAGGGTACCACCCAATTTCTCTTCTAAGAGGTTCAGTGTGGCTGGATTTATGTTGCAGTCTTTGATCCATTTGGACTTAAGTTTTTTACATGGTGATAGACATGGATCTATCCGCATTCTTCTACATGCCAACATCTAGTTATGGCAGCACCATTTGTTAAAGATGCTTTCTTTTTTCCATTGTGTATTTTTAGATTCTTTGTCGAAGATTAGATGTTCATACATGAATGGGTTAATACCAGGGTGTTCAATCGGATTCCATTGGTCTACCTCTCTATTTTTGTGCCAATACCAAGCTGTTTTCAGGACTACAGCTCTATAATTGAGCTTGAAGTCAGGGATGGTGATGCCTTCAGATGTTGCTTTGTGGAGTAAGGTTGTTTTGGCTATCTTGGGTCTTTTGTTTTTCCATACAAAATTGATTATTTTTCTTTCAAGGTCTGTGAAGAATTGTGGTGGGATTTTAATGAATTTGTAGATTGCTTGTGGTAGGTTTGCTGTTTTTACTACATTGATCCTACTTATCCAAAAGCACGGGAGATCTTTCCATTTTCTGAGGGCTTCTTTAATTTCTTTCTTTAAAGTCTCAAAGTTCTTTCGATACAGATCTTTCACTTGTTTGTTTAGCATTACCCCAAGGTATTTTATGTTGTTTGTGGCAATTGTAAAGGGTGATGTTTCTCTGATTTCTTTCTCAGCCATTTTGTCATCTGTATGTAGTAGGGCTACTGATTTTCTTGAGTTGATCTTGTAGCCTGCCACTTTGCTGAAGGCGTTAATCAGCTGTAATTCCACCCCTTTTTTCTTTTTGCTGTTGGTAAATTGGGGTTATCTAATGCCTACATTTTTCTGGTTGTAGTTAATTTCCTTGGGTTGGGGTTTTCCTTCCAGAACTTTCTGTAGGGCTGGGTTAGTTGATTTACATTGATGAATCTAGTTTTGTCATGGAATATTTTGTTTTCTCCAACTATAGTGATTGAAAGCTTTGCTGGGTATAGTAGTCTGGGCTGGCATCCATGGTCTCTTAGTGTTGGTAGAATATCTATCCTGGACCTTCTGGCTTTCAGAGTTTCCATGGAGAAGTCAGGTGTAATTTTGATAGGTTTGCCTTTATATGTTACTTGGTCTTTTTCATTAGCTGGTCTTAACATTCTTTCTTTATTCCGTGTATTTGGAGTCTTGATTATTATGTGTTGAGTGGACTTATTTTTGTGGTCCACTCAATTTGGTGCTCTGTAAGCTTCTTGTACTTTCATTGGCATGTCTTTTTTAAGGTTGGGAAAGTTTTCTTCTATGATTTTGTTGAATATGTTTTCTGCCTCTTTGAGGTGGTTTTCTTCACCTTCTTCTATACCTATTATTCTTAGGTTTGGTCTTTTCATGGTGTCCCGTATTTCCTGGATGTTTTGTGTGAGTGATTTGTTGGACCTAAGATTTTCTTTGTTTGATGAATCCATTTCTCCTAGTGTATCTTCAACACCTTAGATTCTGTCGTCATCTCTTGTGTTCTGTTGGTTATGCTTGTATCTGTATTACCTGAATGTTTGCCCAGATTTTCTATTTCCATCCTTCCTTATGATTGTGTTTTTTATTGTCTCTATTTCAGTTTTCAACCCTTGCACTGTTTGAATTGTTTCTTGCAATTTTTGCTTTGCCTTTTCATCCATTTGTTGCATTTTTGAATTTTTTTGTTTGCTTTTTCTTCCATTTCTTGCATTTTTGATTTGCTTTTTCTTCCATTTCTTGCATTTTTGGTTTGTTTTTCTTCCATTTCTTACATGTTTTAGTTTTCTTGTCTTCCATTTCTTGGTTTGTTTTTTCTTCCATTTTTTGCATTGTTTGGTTTGTTTTTTCATCCATTTCTTTGAGGGTTTTTCCTTTATCATCTTTTAGGGCCTCTATCATTTTCATAAAGTTGTTTTTAAGGTCATTCTCTTCTGCTTTATTTGCATTGGAATGTTGGAGAGTTGCTGGTGTGGAGTCTCTAGAATCTGGTGGTGTCCTATTTGTTTTTCTGTTGTTGAGTTTGTTTTTGTATTGTCTCTTTCCAATCTCTTCTTCTAGTGGGTGCAGGAAGAGTCCCCTACTGGTCTGGTGGTTAGGAGACCAGAGTTCCCTTTTGGTGGGTGCAAGCAAGTCAAATACTCTGGTAGTTCTCCTCTTCCTGGTCCTAGTCCTGGTCCTGTGGGTGTAAGAAGCTCAGGAATCTGGACTGTAGTCTGTCACCTGGTCCCCTGATCATGTCGGTGGAAGAAATGCCCTGGTGTCCGGGGTGCTTGGCTCCTGCCTGGATGGGAGGTTCTGTGGAAGTCAATAGGCAGTCTCCTGGAAGGCAGGCCCTGATGTGGGACCTTGTTTACCTGGACCTGCTGGTCCCCTGGTCTTGTTGATGGAAGAGAAGAAATGGTATCTGGTGTGTGTGGCTCCTGCCAGGTTGGGAAGCTCTGTTGCAGTCCCTAGGCAATCCTCAGGCACTAGAAGGCAGGCTCTGATGCAGGGCCTGGCTTACCTGGTCCCACTGGTCCTGCTGCTCCTGCTGGTCCCACTGGTACCCTGGTATGTTTGGTTGAAGAGAAGTCCTGGGATCTGTGGTGCTTGGCTCTTGCCAGGCCAGGAGGCTCTCTGGAAGTCAGTAGGCAGTCCCCAGGCACTGGAAGGCAGGCCCAGATGTGGGGCCTTGTTTACTTGTACCTGCTCATCCCCTGGTCTCGTTAGTGGAAGCCTGGGGTTTTTCTTGATAGAAGTGGGCCAGTGGTTCCTGGAGCTGTGTCTTGGCCAACCAGCCCCATACCTTTAGTTTTTGCTAAAGCTTGATCAAAATGATGGAATGCCTAAGGCAATACTAGAGGGGCTCGTTTTTTATGAAGGTAGCCAACATCTGATAGGGCTGATCATACAGGACCACCAGTGGTGGGGCACTGATGGAGACATGAACACTTGTTCTGATGCACTGACAGCTAGCTTCTCATCCTTTATTCCCTGGCATTTCTAGATGTTCTTGTGGATGTTGCTCAATCACACCTGTTGGAAAAAGAAGGGCAGAGGTTATGGAAAGTGGTATAACACACTACTCTATGCCCCAGATATGATACTTCCAGGCTGGTTGAGTTGGGAAATGGAGTCCACAATGGATGTGCCTGGAGACATGGACTTTGCATTGGCAGAGATAAGGACAGATAAGTTACCATGACAATAGTTTGACCAAGCAGCAGTTTTAGAGTTTCTCTGGCTGTCCTTGAACATTCTGTGGCTTCTTCAGTTTGTATCTTGCACAATGGTTCTTAAATCAGTTCTGCAAAGACAAAGAAGATGTCCGAAGAAGACTGGTGTGCTTAATTGAACATGCTGTATGGAAACCTTGTCTCTAGCAACTATCACATAAACACAGATGCATGGGCCTATAAAGGAAGGCAGGAAGGTAGAAGCTTTATTATCTGACACAAAAGGACTAGGGAATATTTAGTTAGATTATCTGAGGTTTTACTAGGGTCCCTAATGTAGGATCCCTGAGAACCTGCCAAAGTGATAATGCAATTCTGGAATAGTAACCAGATTAAGGAGGAATAACCAGGCCCAGCCATGGGAGCACATAAGTCCACCATTCACAATTGTCCCAAGGTGCCCCAAGCATTGAGGTGTTACCAAGGGTGTAGGATTCTGATAATTGTAGAGGTACCATAACTATTTTTGCTGTGTGAGAAAGAGACAAGAGCAATACAGACTTGGATCTCTTGCTCAGTCACACCAATCATTAGTGCCAGCTCCTTGCGTTGATCAAAGCATGATTATATGCACTGATCAAAATGTTCTTGGAGGAGCAGCTTTTGATCTTTGAAGTAAATGGTGCATTTTCTCCGTTCGTTCTCTGTAGGGGCACAGCAAACTTGCTTGTCACCATATCGATGGGAAGGAAACAAAGAGCTCATGGTATTCTCCCAAGCACTCACTGAGGAGCTTGAGAGCATCTGTTGATTGGGGTACACTAATCCAGTTGCCAATGTTGGGGAACTTTGATGCACTGGTTGTCTTGGTTCTTGTGATGGTCCTGCAATCACTTGGGGAAACTTGTTTGCATTTTATTTCCTTGAGGAAGTAGGGAACTATGTAAGACTCTGTTTGCTTATATAGGATGGATGATTTTGAAGGCTTGATTGCACTGGAACTCCTGAGTGCACTAGGCGACTTTGAGACATAGGCAGACTTAACTTCCTTGCAGGATCTGGAGGCATCTGGAAGCCTATTTCTAATTGTGCATATGAAGATGGTCATAAATATGAATGCAATTTAGGGACCTGGATAATATGGGAGCATAAGTTTCTTGAATTGACTGGATCTGTTTGAAGAACTCCAGGCACTGGCAGATGTGGAAGCATACTGGGATTTGAGTCTACTGAAGGGCTGTATTCTACTGGGAAACCTAGGAGGAAGAAAATTCATAGAATAGTTCCATAATCCCCAGGTTTTCCTCATCATGTCCTCCTAGCATTTGCAAATTTGTTCCAAACTTTCTGTGCATCAAGGATAGTGCCTAATATTTTCTCTCTACCTGTCATGCTGTTTCCTCAGGCTCCAACTTTTCTAAACAGTGGAATAAACATATCAATATCTTCCATATTAATACAAGACTGTCAGTCCAGGAAAGTTGGTAATGAAGAGGAACCTTACCCAGACTATAGAAATCCCAGGTCTTCTGTTCTTTTCCTTGTGCCCTCTTTCTCCAACCAAGTAGTAAAGGGCCCTGGGGCAGGAAGCACAGGTGTTTCTACCTAAACTTCACCATTAACACAGGAGCCTTTTGGTCAATTCACTCTGGGTATCAGCAGTCTCTCCCATAATGACTAGATTCTTCCAGGTGAGGGAAGCTCTATTCCAAGAACCAGACCTTGAAAGTCTTCTCCATACAGGTCCTTATGAGTCTCTCCACCCATTATCTTCTCATATCCAGCAGACACTCACACATTGTGGCCACAACAATATGGATTTATTTGAGGACATCTTTTCATATTGGGCAGAAAACTATATGTCAGATTCCTAGCTTGCTTTCTAACAGGGTCTTGTCCAAAGCATGGGACTGGTGACCTCTTTGGACTGCAGTCCAGGAATAAACTGGCCCCCCTTGCTTCTATCCTGCTCAGTAGATATGTCTCTATTTAGTTTGCTTCCCAGGGGTCTTCTGCTCTCTGTCCTACTGCTGTCATTCCATCTTTCTTTCTCTTGATCACTTCCTTACTTTCCTACTTTCTTTTGTTATTTCTCTCATTTTTCCACTTTATAATTTTCTTATTTTAGAAACAATCTTATTTTACATATCAGTCCTCCCATTCCCTCAACCTCCCATCCTCCCATGCCCCTCACTGACTCTCCCAAGTCACCTGCCACCCACTCCCCAAGGATAGTGAGTCCTCATTTCTCTCATTTTTGCTTGCTTGCTGGATAGCTTATTGCTTTCCTACTTTCTTCCTTCCTTTATTTTATTTGTTTAATTGATACATGTTTTCTATATATAGCACTTGTTGTCCTATGTATAACTTACTCTATAGATTAGGTGGAACTCAAACTCAGAGATCCCATGGTCTCTGCTGCCTTTGTGCTGAGATTGGTATCCCCATTTTGATAGTGAATGGGGTGATCAGCTTTAGACTTTCCCTTCTTGTTTGTCACACATTCAACAATGGAGACAACACCCAGTTCATCTACCTGGGTCATCTTGAGCCTCACTCTGGTCCCACAACTATACTTTTATCAAGTACACAAAGTTGCCCCCAAGTACTAAAGGCATAGACCTGATGGTGGCTTAGTATATGTTTACAGATTATCCTAGGCTAAATGGATTTTCAGTAGGCAGGGCTGATCTTTTTGTGTCAGAAACTAAACAGCATTTCATCAGTACCAAGGAAACCTCAGTTTGCTTCCCAATGTCCTGTCACTCACAGCTGTATAAATAGAGAACATCCATCTGACCCTTTACTTGTTCAGGAAGTCTGTCTCAAGCAAGGACTCTGATTACTGGACCAAGTTCCAGGAAGCTTTGTGGATATCTATGGGCAATGTAATTTACCTTCTAAATAGAATGCAAATTTAATTGAGCAGGTACAGGTGAGGCTTTATTGATAGGTTTTTGAAAGCCCCTGGTTTCAACACCCAACACTGGGTGATAAAAAGAAATAAAGGAAATAGATAGAAAAATGTTATTATCTGTCTTCTGTTGTATGTGTATTTGGTCACAAGCCTACCAGGGCTCACATGTGGAGACAAACAGAAAACATGTGGGAAATGATTTTGCCCTTATACCATGTGAAACCTAGAAATAAAACTCAGATACCAAGGGCTTCTTATGTGCCCTCTGCCAAGCTTCAGTGCCCTTGAAGGCACTGGAAAGTGTAGAGGCTGGTCCCAGTCTTCTCATTTGAACTACAAACTTAAAACTCGAATGGCCTGTGGGTACTTACAACTAATTTTTTTTACAATTAATAGTCAGATCCTGAAAAAATCAGTAGTTAGGCCCATTTAATGGCTATACACATCAGGTTGTTACAACACATCTGTATTGCCCAAAGTGGAGAAAGGACTGTATTAGGCCAGCCTTGACTACACAGCCACTCCAAAGACTGCCTGGATTACAGGAAACCCTGCCTGAAAAGAAAAAAATACATCAAGAAACTCCAGACAAATCTGTACATTACCTAGATGCTTGAATGAGAAGAATAATCATAAACTCTTAACCTTATCAAAAGCTACTTAAGAGCCAGACCTGGGAGCACAGACTTGTAATACCAGGTACTTGGGAAACTTCACCTGGAGAAGTGTAAGCTCAAAAACAGACTGGACTATAGAGTGATTTTGAGGTCAGCCATGAATATGTGACCAGGACTTTTCATTTGAAAAAAAGGGGATGGAGAGAAGAAATTTATATGAATAGGGCATCACTTTCCATTTTTACTATGAGCCATTCTCTGGTTCAATCAGCATTCTTGAGGAGACAAAAATATAGGAAAGAAAATGTGGGCAAATGTCTAGTATGTGTAGACATGAAGCTTTAGACATTAACCTTACTCTCATGAATGCAACATAGCCTCAGAGAAACACTCAGTACAAGAAGATTACATTAACCTTTTAAAATTATGTCTTATCTCATGTGAGGTTTTCAGAGTTACAAGTGAATGAAAGTGAACAAGTTATAATTTTTTTCTACAAATGTCTTTAGCTGGTCAGCTAAATTTTGTGATACATGGAAAAGTTATTACTGGCTTTTGAGAAAATTATTGGATATAATATATTTTAATCACCTTGCATAGGGCCTACTTTTAGTCCTAAGCTTCAAAATGTAGGGACAGTAGGATCTGGCTGACTTCCTGATTACACATATGAATACAACACTTTCTAGGACAGGTGGAATCACACAAAAATGTCTTGAATATTTAAGTATGCATTTATGGATATATATAAACACACCCATATATATATGTATATATATACTTTCATAATTTCATATTCTTTCCATTCCCCACATCTTCCCCATGTTGTGATCATGCATCCTCAGGTTTTATTCTTTCATAAAAATAGATAAGCAGGTAAGTATGAATTAATGTCACATATGTACATATGCAAACTAATATAGAGTGCACTTAAGCCAATTATTGATTACCTGAATATGGGGTCTATACTATAGTGTAGTATATTTTCCAGGTATATCAACCTGTATGGACCAGATGGTAGTCATTAATTCCTCTAGTCTCAGCACTCTGGAGGCAGAGATAAGCTGATCTCTGAGTTTCCAACCACTCTTGTATAGAGAGTGAGTTCCAAGATATTCAAGGATCTACAGAGAAACCCTCTCTCTCTCTCTGGGGAGGGGAAACACTATTTTGGCTGTTAAGATCACCAGGTGCTCTTGCAGAGGATCTGGGTTCAATCCAAGTACCCCAAATTCACCTCACAACTGTTGGTAAATGTAGTTCCACTGATCAGACACCCTTACCAAGACACACACACACACACACACACACACACACACACACACACACACACACACAGAGGAAAAACACCAATGAACATAAATAAATTTTTTTAAGATAGGTAAAAATAAACCTGGCAGGAAGCCCTAAAAAAACTCATGGTTCACAAGTTGGCCTCTGGGGATATTGGTTCTTTTATTCTGTCACTGGTTCTCTAGAGTAGATATTTGTTTGTTGCATCTCTACAGGAAAAGTTTGACCACAAAGCATGATCCAACAGTGGAGAAATATCTATAATACACATCACAAAAAATTAAATGAACTGAAAGTACAAGCATCCCTAAGAGGGTGTCATGACACACTCAGCTTTAATGCTAGCATTAAAGACAAAAAGGCAGGTTTATCTCTTAGCGCTAGGGCAGCCTGGACTACCATGTTGTTCTATATGGTCTATGAGTTCCAGGAAAACCATGTATACCAAAAGAAATCTGGTAAAATGAATAAATGAAAGAAAACCATTAATAAACATTTTAAAAATGGAGTATGCAACTGAAGACAAATTCCCAAAAGATAGAACACAAATGCCTGAGCAACTGTTTTGGATACTCTTAAACATTCTTGAATGGTAGCTTACTACTTTAATCCCAGCACTCAGGAGATAGACAGGAGCTTCTTTGTGAAAGTCAACCCAGTCTGATGAACACAAAGAACTTCAAGACTGCCAGATCTATTTGGAAAGAGACATCAACTCAAAATGCAAACAAATAAGAGACTGGGCAGTTGTCATTCAGAAGACAGAGGAAGAACTATTTCTGAGTTTAATTCCATCCAGAATTACTTGGTTTACAGACAGCCAAGGCTACACAAAGAACCTCTACTCCCCTAAAAATATACCTACATCATATTTAGCAATAATGCCAATACAAATTAAAACTACTTTGAGGTTTCATTTTACCTAGTCAGAGTGTCCAAGATCAATAAAACTGTTAAATCTTATGCTGGTAATAATGTGGGCTAAGAGGAAAACTTCTTTTTGCAGGAAGAACAAACTGATCCAGCCACTACAGAAGCATTGTGGATATTCCTCAAAAGCTGACAAAACAAGACTTGTGTTACAGGCTTACAAGGTTTAACTTTATTAAGAGTCTCAGAGTGTCACTGTGCAATCAAATAGTTCACAACATACACACATGTGCATATACACATACATTAACATGTGCACACATGCACACAAGCACACACACACACATGCAATGACAATCAAAAGTCTATGAATGTGAAAAAGATCAAGCAGTGGTATATGGGAGGGGTTTTGAGAGAGGAAAGGAAATTGGGGGATGATGTTATTATATTATAATCTAGAAAATAACAGAAAAAATATCCAGGATTTGAGCTGTAGCACAGTGATAATACATTTGGATTGAACACATAATGCTCAGTGTTCAATATTCAGCCTCCTAAAATAAACAAATAAAAATGCCATCTGGAAGTGACAGTAATGAGAGTGCAGCATTAGAAATGGCTGGAGAGATGGCTCAGTGGTTATAAACACTGGATGCTATTCAGGAAGTCCTGCGTTTAATTCTCAGAAATGCCATGGTGGCTCATAGCCATCTATAATAAGATCTGGTGCCCTCTATACATTAATTTTTTTTTGTTTTTACGAGACAGGGTTTCTCTGTATTGTTTCGGGGGCTATCGGTCCAGCCCGGCCTCGAACTCACAGAGATCCGCCTGCCTCTGCCTCCCGAGTGCTGGGATTAAAGGCATGCGCCACCACCGCCCACTTTGGACTCCCATAGAACAATGTGAGGTGCACTCTCACCCTGAACTCTTGGGGAAGGGTCTAGGCCCTGCCCTATATGAAATGACAGACTATGGACACCCCCATGGAGGGCCTCACCCTCCCTGGGGGAATGAGGGGATAACGGGGGGGGTTGGGGGGAGGGCACGGGAGGAGGGGAGGGAATGGGAGAGGGACCTGGAACTGACTTGTGAAGCAACCTCGTTTCTTATCTAAATTTAAACTGGAAAAAAAAGTAAAAAAAAAAAAAAAGATCTGGTGCCCTCTTCTGGTTCCAAGCATATATGCAGGAAGAACACTGTATAAATAAATAAATAAATAAATAAATAAATAAATAAATAAATAGTAAAAAGAAATGGCTGCAGAAAGATGTGTGCAAGGAAGGTGGGAAGAGTTTGAGGGGGGATGAAGAAACCAAGAGGAGGAGGGGTCACAGGGGAAGAATATGTCTTGACTAAATATGAAAATAACATATTGAGGGGCTGTAGAGAAGGCTAAGTGGTTTACAGCACTGATTGTTCTTCCAGAGGACCTGGGTTCAATTCCCAGAGTCTACATGACAACTCATGTCTATCTGTAACTCCAGTTCCAGTGTATCTGATACCTTTATACAAATGAACATAAAATAAATAAAAGAGGAAAGAAAATAAACTATCATAATGAAAATATTACTTTGTATTCTTTTGTTTTCTTGTATTGAAACAATCTGTTACCATATAGCCCTTACTGGCTTGAAGCTATCTATGTATATAGGCTGTCTTTGAACTCAGAGATCTTTACATCTCTGCCTTTCAGATCCTGAAATTAAAGGCTGAGACCATATCCAGATCCTTTTTATCCAGTAACTCACTAAATCCAAATAGGCTGTCAGTATGTTAACGGTGTACACTAAATTATTAAATACATAATTTAAGATGAGCCCTGGTGGTGCACGTCCTTAATCCCATCACTTGGGAGGCATAAGTGGGGGATCTCTGTGAGGTTGAAGACAACCTGGTCTATAGAGCGAGTTCCAGGATAGGCTCCAAAGAAATACAGAGAAGCCTTGTGTCAAAAAACCCAAAACCAAAAAAAAAAAAACCAACCAACGAACCAACCAATCATTCAAACAAACAAACAAAAACCCCATAGATTAACCATAAAATAATGTAGTGGGGATCATCCGGGGCCGCTCCTGGCATCCAGAAGACCCGCCCACACAGGAAAGACATCAGCCTTTCCAGGCCCCAAACTCTGGTGATACCAACATCAGGTGAGCTTGGGGCTCCAGGGGGATACACCACATTCCCTGGCCAACACCCTTCCCCTTGATCTTCTGGGGCCACTCCTGGCATAAAGAAGACCCACCCACACAGGAAAGACATCAGCCCTTCCAGGCCCCAAACTCTGGCGATCCCAACTTCAGGTGAGCTTGGGTCTTAGGGGTGGGACACTCCCCATCCCCTGCCCAACACCCATCCCCTCGAGTTTCCTGGGACTGCTCCTGGCATTCAGAAACCCATACACACAGGAAAGACATCAGCCCTTCCAGACCCCAACCTCCGGTGACCCCAGCTTCAGCTTAAGCTTCAGTGTCACCGTCCCGAGCTTCAGCTTCAGGAAGGAAGGAGACCAGTGGAGATAGAAAGACCACACCAGCACCCACTGGAAGAAGAGATGGGAAGAAGACAGAATAAGAGTTCACTCAGCAATAGAAAGACCAACATGATTCCACCAGAATCTAGAGAACCAACGCCAACAAGACCTGAAAAGGACTACATAGACAAAGCAGAGGAGACAGACCTTAAAAATTATTTTATGAAGATGATAGAGACCCTCAAAGAAGAAATGAGGAAGTCCCTTAAAGAAGTAGAAGAAAAAATAAACAAAAAATCCATGAGATGGGGGAAAATTCAAGAAATAAACAAATCTCTCAAAGAATCTAAAGAGCACCAAGAAAAAACAACAAAACAAATGAAGGAAACAACTCAAACAGTTGAAGGATTAAAAGCTGAAATAGAAACAATAAGGAAAACATAAATGAGGGGATGCTGGAAATAGAAAAGCTGGGTAAACGATCAGGAACTACAGATGCAAGTATGACCAATAGAATACAAGAAATAGAAGAGAGAATCTCAGGTGTTGAAGACTCATTAGAGGATATACAGTCGTCAACCAAAGAAAATCTCAAAACAAACAAATCCCTAACACAAAATATCCAGGAAATATGGGACACCATGAAGAAGCCAAACCTGAGAATAATAGGTATAGAAGAAGGTGAAGAAATGCAGCTCAAAGGTACAGAAAACATATTCAACATAATCATAGAAGAAAACTTCCCTAACCTAAAGAAGGATATGCCTATGAAAGTACAAGAATCTTACAGAACACCAAATAGGCTGGACCATAAAAAGAAGTCACCTAGCCATATAATAATCAAAACATCAAACCTGAAGAATTAAGAGAATATATTAAGAGCAGCTAAAGAAAAAGGCCAAGTAACATATAAAATCAGACCTATCGGAATTACACCTGACTTCTCAATGGAAAAGATGAAAGCCAGAAGATCCTGGACAGATGTCCTATAAACACTAAGGGAACTAGGATGCCAGCCCAGACTGCTATATCCAGCAAAACTTTCAATTACCATAGATGGAGAAAGCAAAATATCCCATGACAAAGCCAGATTTAAACAATATGTATCCATGAATCCAGCTCTACAGAAAGTGCTAGAAGGAAAACCTAGATCCAAGGAAGATAACTACACTCACAAAGACACAGGCAATATATAATCCCACTTTACAAATCGCCAAAAGAAAAAGGGAGGAGAAACTACACAAAATAACTTCACTAACAATAAATCAAGCACAAACAAGAATCATCAATCAATGGTCATTAATATCCCTCAATCAACAGCCTTAACTTGCCTTTAAAAACACATAGACTAGCAGAATGGATACGAAGACAGAACTCATCCTTCTGATGCATACAAGAAACACATCTCAACATCAAAGACATATGTTATCTCAGAGTAAAGGGTTGGGAAAAGATCTTCCAATCAAACGGACCCAAGAAACAAGCGGGTATAGCAATCCTAATATCTAACAAACTAGATTTCAAATTAAAATCAATCAAAAGAGATGAAGGACATTTCATATTCATCAAAGGAAAAGTACATCAAGATGAAGGCTCAATTTTAAACATCTATGTCCCAAATACAAAGGCACCTACATTCGTGAAAGAAACATTAGTAAAGCTCAAATTGCACATAAAATCTCACATACTAATAGTACGAGACTGCAACACTCTGTTCTCACCACTAGACAGGACCTCCAGACAGAAACTTAACAAAGAAACAAAAGAACTAATAGAAGTTATGACCCAACTGGGTTTAACAGACATCTATAGAACATTCCACCCAAACACAAAACGATATACCTTCTTCTCGGCGCCACATGGAACCTTCTTTAAAATTGACCACATAATAGGAAACATAGCAAATCTCCACAGATACAAACAAATTTGAATAACCCCTTGTATCTTATCAGACCACCATGCATTAAAATTAGAATTCAACAATAACACAAATCGCAGAAAACCTACAAACTCATGGAAATTGAACAATATACAATTGCGCCATCCCTGGGTAAAGGAAGAAATAAAAAAGAAATTAAAGACTTCCTGAAATTCAATGAGAATGAAGACACAACATACTCAAACTCATGGGACACTGTGAAAGCAGTGCTGAGAGGAAAGTTCTTGGCACTAAGTGCCCACATGAAGAAACTGGAGAACTGTCATACTAGAGAATTAATAGCACAGCTGAAAGTTCTAGAATAAAAAGAAGCAACCTCACACAGGAGGTGCAGACACCAGGAAATAATCAAATTGAGGGCTGAAATCAATGAAGTAGAAACCAAGAAAACATTGAGAAGAATCAATGAAACAAAGAGTTGGTTCTTTGAGAAAATCAACAAAATAGACAAACCTCTGTCCAAACTAACCAAACGACGGAGAGAGAGCATGCTAATTAACAAAATCAGGGATGAAAAAGAGGACATAACAACGGACTCTGAGGAAATCTAGAGAATCATCAGGGCATATTTTGAAAATCTGTACTCCACAAAATTTGAATATTTAAAGGAAATGGACAATGTCCTGGATGGATACCATTTGCCAAACTAAATCAAGAGCAGATAAACAATCTAAGCAGGCCAATACCCCTTAATGAAATAGAAGCAGTCATCAAAAGTCTCCCAAACAGAAAAAAAGCCCAGGCACAGATGGCTTCAGTGCAGAATTCTAGCAGAAATTCAAAGAAGAGTTAATTCTAATACTTCTCAAAGTATTCTATACAATAGAAGCAGGAGGCTTACTGCCAAACTCTTTTTATGAGGCTACAATTACTTTGATACTCAAGCCACACAAGGACAAAACTAAGAAAGAAAACTATAGACCAATTTCCCTCATGAACATCGACGCAAAAATACTCAACAAATACTAGCAAACTGGATTCAAGAACACATCAGAAAAATCATCCACCATGATCAAGTAGGCTTCATCCCAGGGATGCAGGGATGGTTCAACATATGAAAATCCATCAATGTAATCCATTATATAAACAAGCTGAAAAACAAAAATCACATGATCATGTCACTATATGCTGAAAAAGCCTTTGACAAAATCCAACACCCCTTCATGATAAAGGTCTTGGCGAGATATGGGATAACAGGAACATAGTTAAACATAATAAAAGCTATATATAGTAAACCAACAGCCACCATCAAACTAAATGGACAGAAACTCAACGTAATTACCCTAAAATCAGGAACAAGTCAAGGCTGTCCACTCTCTCCATATCTTTTCAACATTGTACTTGAAGTTCTAGCCAGAGCCATACGACAACAGATGGAGATCAAGGGGATACAAATTGGGAAGGAAGAGGTCAAACTTTCACTATTTGCAGATGATATGATAGTTTATATCAATGACCCAAAGAACTCTACCAGGGAACTCTTACAGCTGATTAACACCTTCAGCGAAATGGCAGGATACAAGATCAACTCAAGAAAATCAGTAGCCCTACTATATACAGATGATAAAACGGCTGAGAAAGAAATCAGAAAAACATCACCCTTTACAATTGCCATGAACAACATAAAATAACCTTGGGGTAACGCTGACCAAACAAGTGAAAGACCTGTATCACAAGAACTTTGAATCTTTAAAGAAAGAAACCCTCAGAAAAAGGATAGATCTCCCATGCTCTTGGATCAATGTAGTAAAAATGTCAATCCTGCCAAAAGCAATCTACAGATTCATTGCAATCCCCCATTAAAAACCCAGAACAATTCTTCACAGACCTTGAAAGAGCAAATTTGTATGGAAAAACAAAAGACACAGGATAGCCAAAACAACCCTGTTCAACAAGGCAACGTCTGGAGGCATCACCATCCCTGACTTCAAGCTCTATTATAGAGCTATATACCTGAAAACAGATTCGTATTGGCCAAAAATAGACAGGTAGACCAATGGAATCAAATTGAAAACACTGATATTAACCCACACACGTATGAACATCTGATCTTTGACAAAGAAGCTAAAAATATACAATGGAAGAAAGAAAGCATCTTCAACAAATGGTGCTGGCATAACTGGAGGCTGGCATGTAGAAGAATGCAGATTGATCCATGTTTATCACCATGCACAAAACTTAAGTCCAAATGAATCAAAGACCTCAACATAAATCCAGCCACAATGAACTTCTAGAAGAGGAAGTGGGTGATACCCTTGAACAAATTGCTACAGGAGACAGCTTCCTGAACATAACACCAGTAGCACAGATAGTGAGATCAACAATTAATAAATGGGACCTCCTGAAACTGAGAAGCTTCTGTAAGGGAAAGGACACAGTCAGCAAGACAAAAAGGTATCCCACAGAATGGGAAAAATATTCACTAACCCCCATCTGACAGAGGGTTGATCTCCAAAATTTACAAAGAACTCAAGAAGCAAGTCTCTAAAACACCAAAGGATCCAATTAAAAAGTGGGCTGCAGAACTAAATAGAGAATTTTCAATAGAGGATGTCTGAGAGGCACTTGAGAAAATGGTCAACATCCTTAGCCATCAGGGAAATGCAAATCAAAACAAATCTGAGATACCATCTTACTCCTGTCCGAATTGCTAAAATCCAAAACACCAATGACAATCTATGCTGTAGAGGATGTGATAAAAGGGGAACACTCCTCCACTGCTGGTACAGCCACTTTGGACATCAGTATGGAGATTCCTCAGGAAAATGGGAATCAATCTACCACAAGATACAGCATTTCCACTCTTAGGCATATATCTAAAAGAGGCAAATTCATACAACAAGGGCATCTGCTCCACTATGTTCATAGCAGCATTATTTGTAATAGCCAGAACCTGGAAGCAACCTAGATGCCCCTCAACTGAGGAGTGGATAAAGAAAATGTGGTACATTTACACAATGGAGTATTTTTCTGCAGAAAAAAACAATGGAATCTTGAAATTCGCAGGTAAATGGATAGCACTGGAAGAAACCATCCTGAGTGAGGTAACCCAGTCACAAAAAGATAAACATGGTATGTACTCACTCATATATGGATTTTAGACCTGGATCAGGATAGTACCAGTCTTTACTTCCACTGACAGAGAGTCTGGGAAACAGGAAAGAACCTAAGAGATATGCATGGTACCTATGAGAAGAGGAATGAGACAAGATCCTCTGAACAGATGGGGAACACGGCGAGGGGTGGGAGAGAGTGGGAGCTGGGAAGAAGAGAGGGAGAGAAGAGGAAGAGAAAGTAGGTCATGGGGGAACAGGAAGGTTGAATGGGGGGTAAAATAGGGGGAAGAGGGAATCATAGGTTAGAAGACAGCTCAGGCACCAGTGTGACCTCTAGTGATCTAATGGGATGACACCATTTGGCCAGCTAAGCAATAGTGGAGAGACCACCTCGAATGCCCATTCCTGATAATGAACTTGATATCTATAACCATCCTGGAGCCTTTATCCAGTGACTGATGGAAGCAGAGGCAAACACACACAGTTAAACACTGAACTGAGCCCAAGGAACCCAGTGACAGAGAGAGAGGAGGGATGAGCTGAAGGAGTTGCCCCCAACACCAAGAGTGGCTATTGCCATGGCATTGTTTATTATGAATTTTTAAAATCTGGATGATAAGGGTCAAAATGCAGCAACAAGGCATTGCTCGGATCTGCAAAGACCCAAAGAATTTGTAAAATGGAAAGATGTGCTAACTAATGAATGGAAAGGCCCGGATCCTATTCTAATAAGATCCAGGGGAGCTGTTTGTGTTTTTCCACAGAATGAAGAAAATCCCTTTTGGGTCCCAGAACGACTCACCAGAACTGTTATGGAGCAAAAGGATGGCGAGACATTCCCGTGACAAAGAGGAACAACTTGACATTGATGGCACTAATTGCAATGAATTGGACCTATAATTGAGGGTCGCCATTGTTCAGATTAATTCTACCTGCCTTGACCTGTCCTTCATGGAGGGATTGTCTTCATGGATTTCTTCAGCTGTTTCATATTTCAAAGAATGGGTGGGGGTGGGATTGTTTGGAGCAGTCCTATGCTGCGGAATAGTGTTTGTTCTCTGGCTGGGCTGCAAGCTCAGAACCCAAAACAAAAGAGATAAGGTGGTCATAGCACAAGCACTGGCTGCGCTCGAGCAAGGGGCGTCAACCAATATCTGGTTGACTATGCTTAAGCAATAGGCTGCTGACTGAACAGCTCCTGCAACCCGGAACTTAGGTTCATTGCACAGGGTAGAGTGTTTAGTCTGGCCTCCCAAGAGGGGTGTTGAGCAAAGGCATCGCACAGAGAGTCATTTTCCTCTGAGAGACATGTTGTCCTGCATAAGGGTTACCTGCTGTATTTTTTCCCTTTTCCCAGAAAAAGGCAGAGGACAGGTCGGAAGCGTCCCGGATTTTGATGAATCTAGGGATAGGTTTCGTACACGTCTCACTAATTTTGTTCTTTGGGAAGTTCAACCACTGTCTCTACCCTCTAATGTCCTGGGAGAGCCTGTTTGCTATTAAAACAAAAAGGGGGAGATGTGGGGAGCCACCCCCACATTCTCCGTTACAAGATGGCGCTGACACCCGTTGTCAGTTGGAGTAAACAACCTTGGTGCGCACGTGCCTGGTACTTTTCCATCCCTTACTCTCTGCCTCTCCCGTGGCGTCATATGGGCTGACGAGCAGGAGCCAGTCAGGAGATGACACGTCCGAGGCAGGGACTGCTGAGCTATATAAGGGTGGGGCAAGAACGACGCGGCACACTTAGGATCCTTCTCCAGAACAGCTTTAATGCGTCTTGAGAGGGAGAGCATAAGCTTACAGAGCAGAGACCTGGGGAGCGAAAAGCCCCACCGCCATCAACTGTTCCAAAACAAACAAGAATGAGCAATCAATGGTCATTAATATCCCTCAATATTAATGGTCTTAACTCGCCCATAAAGAGACACAGACTAACACAATGGATTCGAACACAGAACCCATCCTTCTGCTGCATACAAGAAACACACCTCAGCCTCAAAGACAGACATTACCTCAGACTTAAGGGTTGGGAAAAGATTTTCCAATCAAATGGACCCAAGAAACAAGCTGGGGTAGAAATCCTAATAGCTACCAAATTTGTTTTTAAAGTAAAATCAGTCAAAAGAGATGAAGGAAGGCACTTTATACTCATCACAGGAGAAATCACATTGTTGGATGGGAGTCCAAAGTCCATTTGTATACCTGGGATAAATACTGATCTACTGCCCAAGGCTCAATAGATTACCTAGGTCTCCTCACTGATACCCACATTCAGGGGGTCTTGATCAGTCCCATGCTGATGCCTGGGAATCAAGAGCTAACCCTTGTCAGGTCAGATGTTTCTGGGGTTAAACCAGCCCAGTCTTAATCCCTTTGCTCATCAGTCCTCCCTCTCTGTTACTGGCTTTCTTGAGTTCAGCTCAGTGCTTAGCCATGGGAGTCAGCCTCTTCTTCCACCAGCCACTGAATGAAGGTTCTGTTTCCCAGACTCTCTGGCCATGGGATAGTAGGCAGGCACTCCCCCGATCTATGTCTAAAATTCATATATGAGAGAGTACATGCCATGTTTCTCTTTTATGACTTGCTCAGGATGGTTTCTTCTAGTGCCATCCATTTGCCTGCAAATCTCAGGATACCATTTTTTTTCTGCTGAATAGTACTCCATTGTATAAATGTACCATATTTTCTCTATCCACTCTTTGGTTGAGGGGCATCTAGGTTGCTTCCAAGTTCTGGCTATTACAAATAATGCTGCTATGAACATACTGGAACAGACATCCTTGTTGTATGAATGGGCACTTTTGGATATATGCCTAAGAGTGGAGTTCCTGGGTCTTGTGGTAGGTTTATTCCCATTTATCTGAGGAATCTCCATACTGATTTCCAAAGTGGCTGAACAAGTTGCCACTCCCACCAGCAATGGAGAAGTGTTCCCCCTTTTTTAAAATTTATTTTTCTGTTTAAATTTAGATAAGAAACAAGGTTGCTTCACAAGTCAGTTCCAGGTCCCTCTCCCATTCCCTCCCCTCCTCCCATGCCCTCCTCCCAACCCCCCCATTATCCCCTCATTTACCCAGGGAGGGTGAGGCCCTCCATGGTGGTGTCCATAGTCTGTCATTTCATATAGGGCAGGGCCTAGACCCTTCCCCAAGAGTTCAGGGTGAGAGTGCACCTCACATTGTTCTATGGGAGTCCAAAGTCCGTGTGTATACTTGGGATGGGTACTGATCTGCCGCCCAAGGCTCAATAGATTACCTAGGCCCCCTCACTGACCCTCACATTCAGGGGGTCTTGATCAGTCCCATGCTGGATTCCCAGGCTGATGCTTGGGATTCAAGAGTTAACTTTTGTCAGGTCAGCTGTTTCTGGGGGTTAAACCAGCCCAGTCTTAATCCCTTTGATCATCAGTCCTCCCTCTCTGTTACTGGCTTTCTTGAGTTCAGCTGAGTACTTAACCAAGGGAGTCTGCCTCTTCTTCGATCAGCCACTAAATGAAGTTTCTGTTTCCCAGACTCTCTGGCCATGGGATTGTAGGCTGGGACTCCCAGATCTATGTCTAAAATTCATACATGAGAGAGTACATGCCATGTTTCTCTTTTTGTGACTGGGTTACCTCACTCAGGATGGTTTCTTCTAGTGTCATCCATTTGCCTGCGAATCTCAGGATTCCATTGTTTTTTTCTGCTGAATAGTACTCCATTGTGTAAATGTATCACATTTTCTCTATCCACTCTTTGGTTGACGGACATCTAGGTTGTTTCCAAGTTCTGGCTGTTACAAATAATGCTGCTATGAACATAGTGGAACAGACATCTTTGTTGTATGAATGGGCATCTTTTGGATATATGCCTAAGAGTGGAGTTGCTGGGTCTTGTGGTAGGTTTATTCCCATTTTCTGAGGAATCTCCATACTGATTTCCAAAGTGGCTGAACCAGTTGGCACTCCAACCAGAAATGGAGGAGTGTCCCCCTTTCACCACATCCTCTCCAGCATAAATTGTCATTGGTGTTTTTGATTTTAGCCATTCTGACAGGAGTGTGATGGTATCTCAGAGTTCTTTTGATTTGCATTTCCCGGATGGCTAAGGATGTTGAGCACTTTCTCACGTGTCTCTCAGCCGTTTTAGAATCCTCTATTGAAAATTCTTTATGTAGTTCTGTAGCCCACTTTTTAACTGGATCCTTTGATGTTTTGGAGTCTTGCTTCTTGAGTTCTTTGTAAATTTCGGAGATTAGCCCTCTATCGGATGTGGGGTTAGTGAATAATTTTTCCCATTCTGTGGGCTGCCTTTTTGTCTTTCTGACTGTGTCCTTGGCCTTACAGAAGCTTCTCAGTTTCAGGAGGTCCCATTTATTAATTGTTGATCTCACTGTCTGTGCTACTGGTGTTATGTTCAGGAAGCTGTCTCCTGTACCAATTCAGAAGGGTACCACCTACTTTCTCTTCCAAGAGGTTCAGTGTGGCTGGATTTATGTTGAGGTCTTTGATCCATTTGGACTTAAGTTTTGTGCATGGTGATAAACACGGATCGATCTGCATTCTTCTACATGCCAGCCTCCAGTTATGCCAGCACCATTTGTTGAAGATGCTTTCTTTTTTCCATTGTATAGTTTTAGCTTCTTTGTCAAAGATCAGATGTTCATACATGTGTGGGTTAACAACAGGGTTTTCAATTTGATTCCATTGTTCCACCTGTCTAGTTTTGTGCAGATACCAAGCTGTTTTCAGGACTATAGCTCTATAATACAGCTTGAAGTCAGGGATGCTGATGCCTCTGGATGTTGCCTTGTTGAACAGGGTTGTTTTGGCTATCCTGGGTGTTTTGTTTTTCTATACAAAATTGATTATTGTTCTTTCAATGTCTCTGAAGAATTGTGCTGGGATTTTAATTGGGATTGCATTGAATCTGTAGATTGCTTTTGGCAGGATTGCCATTTTTACTACATTGATCCTACCTATCCAAGAGCATGGGAGATCTTTCTATTTTCTGGTGTCTTTTTTAATTTCTTTCTTTAAAGATACAAAGTTCTTGTGATACCAGTCTTTCATTGTTTGTTTAGCATTACCCCAAGGTATTTTATGTTGTTTGTGACAAATATAAAGGGTGATGTTTCTCTGATTTCTTACTCGGCCCTTTTATCATCTATATATAGTAGGGCTACTGATTTTCTTGAGTTGATTTTGTAGCCTGCCATTTTGCTAAAGGTGTTAATAAGCTGTGAAAGCTCCCTCTTAGAGTTCTTTGGGTCATTTTTGTAAACTATCATATCATCTGCAAATAGTGAATGTTTGACCTCTTCCTTCCCAATTTGTATCCCCTTGATCTCCTTTTGTTGTCATATGGCTCTGGCTAGAACATCAAGTACAATGTTGAAAAGGTATGGAGAGAGTGGACAGCCTTGTCTTGTTCTTGATTTTAGAGGAATTGCATTGAGTTTCTGTCCATTTAGTTTGATGTTGGCTGTTGGTTCGCTGTATGTAGTTTTTATTATGTTTAGGTATGTTCCTGTTATCCCAGATCTCTCCAAGACCTTTATCATGAAGGGGTGTTGGAGTTTGTCAAAGGATTTTTCAGCATCTAGTGAGATGATCACATGATTTTTGTTTCCCAGCTTGTTTATATTGTGGATTACATTGATGGATTTTCCTATGTTGAGCCATCCCTGCATGCCTGGGATGAAACCTTCTTGATCGCGGTGAATGATTGTTTGGATGTGTTCTTGCATCCGATTTGCCAGTATTTTATTCAGTATTTTTGCATAAATGTTCATGAGGGATATTGGGCTGAGGTTCTCTTTCTTAGTTATGTCTTTGTGTGGCTTGGGGATCAACGTTATTGAAGCCTCATAGAAAGAGTTTGGCAAAGACCCTTCTGCTTCTATTGCATGGAATACTTTGAGAATATTTGGTGTAAGCTGTTTTTTAATTTTCTGATAGAATTCTGCACTGAGACCATCTGGACCTGGACTTTTTTTGGTTGGGAGACTTTTGATTACTGCTTCTATTTCCATGGGGGGTTATAGGTCTATTTAAATTGCTTATCTTCTTGATTTAATTTTGGCAAGTGAAAGCTATCCAGGAAGTCATCCATATACTTTAAACGTGGAGTACACGTTTTCAAAGTATGACCTGATGATTCTCTGAATTTACTCAGAGTCCATTGTTATGTCCCCCTTTTCATTTTTGATTTTGTTAATTTGCATGTTCACACTCTGCTGTTTGGTAAGTTTGGACAAAGGTTTGTCTGTCTTGTTAATTTTCTCAAAGAACCAACTCTTCATTCCATTGATTCTTTGTATTGTTTTCCTAGTTTCTACTTTATTGATTTTAGCCCTCAATTTGATTATTTCCTGGTGTCTACTCCTCCTGGGGGAGTTTGCTTCTTTGTGTTCTAGAGCTTTCAGCTGTGCTGTTAATTCCCTAGTATAACTGTTTTCCTGTTTCTTCATGTGAGCACTTAGCGCTATGAACTTCCCCCGTAGCACTGCTTTCAAAGTGTCCCATAGGTTTGGGTATGTTGTGTCTTCATTCTCATTGAAATCTAGGAAGTCTTTTACTTCTTTTTTTATTTTTTTTGACCCAGGAATGGTGCAGTTGTACATAATTCAATTTCCATTAGTTCTTAGGTTTTCTGCAATTTGTGTTGTTGTTGAATTCTAATTTTAAAGCATGGTGGGCTGATAAGATGCAGTCAGTTATTCCAATTGTTTTGTGGCTGCTGATGTTTGATATGTTGCCCATTATGTGGTTGATTTTTGAGAAGTTTCCATGTGGTGGTGAGAAGAAAGTATATTCTTTTTTATGTGGATGAAATGTTCTATAGATGTCTGTTAATCCCAGTTGGGTCATTACTTCTATTAGAGCCTTTGCTTATTTGTTGAGTTTCTGTCTGGTTTTCCTGTCTAGTGATGAGAGTGGTGTGTTGAAATCTCCCACTATAACTGTGAGGTGCTTTATATGTGATTTAAGTTTTAGTAATATTCCTTTACGAACGTGGGTGCCTTTGTATTTGGGGCATAGATTTTAAGGATAGACACTTCATCTTGGTGGATTTCGCCTGTGATGAGTATGTAATGACCTCCTTGATTTCTTTTGAATGATTTTAGTTTGAAGTCTAATTTGTTAGTATTAGGATTGCTACCCCTGTTTGTTTCTCGGGTCCATTTGATTTGAAAATTTTTACCCAACTTTTAACTATGAGGTAATGTGTGTCTTTGAGGTTGAAGTGTGTTTCTTGTATGCGGCAGAAGGAAGGGTTCTGTCTTCGAATCCATTCTGTTAGCCTGTGTCTTTTTATGGGTGAGTTAAGGCCATTAATGTTGAGGGATATTAATGACTATTGATTGCTCATTCTTCTTTGATTTGGAATGGTTTTTGTTGTTGAAAGCATGGGTGGAATTTCACCTGTTCTTTTGGCTTTTGGTAGAGAGGGATTCTCTAATGCCTATGTTTTTCTGGTTGTAGCTAACTTCCTTGGGTTGGAGTTTTCTTCCAAAACTTTCTGTAGGGCTGGGTTAGTGGATATGTATTGCTTGAATGTAGTTTTTTCCATGGAATATCTTGTTTTCTCCATCTATAGTGATTGAGAGCTTTGCTGGGTATAGTAGTCCGGGCTGGCATCCATGGTCTCTTTGTGTTGGTAGAATATCTATCCAGGACCTTCTGGGTTTCAGAGTTTCCATGGAGAACTCAGGTGTAATTCTGATAGGTTTGCCTTTATATGTTACTTGGCCTTTTTCCTTAGATTCTCTTAATATTCTGTCTTTATTCTGAATATTTGGGGTCTTGATTATTATGTGGTGTTGGGACATTTTTTGTGATCCACTCTATTTGGTGTTCTGTAAGCTTCTTTTACCTTTATTGGCATGTCTTTCTTAAGGTTGGGAAAGTTTTCTTCTATGATTTTGTTGAATATGTTTTCTGCCCCTTTGAGGTCATTTTCTTCATCTTCTTCTATACCTATTATTCTTTGGCTTGGCCTTTTGATGGTGTCCCATATTTCCTGGATGTTTTGTGTTAGGGATTTGTTGGATTTAAGGTTTTCTTTGGTTTATTAATCCATTTCTCCTAATGTTTCTTCAACACCTGGGATTCTCTCTTCCATCTCTTGTATTCTGTTGGTAATGATTTTATCTGTAGTACGTGACCATTTGCTCAGCTTTTCTATTTACAGCCTTTCTTCAGATTGTGTTTTTTTTTCATTGCCTCTTTTTCCATTTTCAACCCTTGCACTATTTGCAGTGTTTCTTGCAATTTTCGGTTTATCTTTTTTTCCACGTGTTGCAGTTTATGAACTTTTTGGTTTGTTCTTTTTTCCATTTCTTGCAGTTTTTGGTTTGCTTTTTCTTCCATTTCTTGCATTTTTTTGGTTTGCTTTTTCTTCCAGTTCTTGTAGTTTTTGGTTTGTTTTTTCCATTTCCTGCCTTTTTGGCTTGTTTTTCTTCTATTTCTTGCATTTTTGCTTTGTTTTTTTCTTCCATTTATTGCATTGTTTGCTTTGTTTTTTTCTTCCATTTCTTGCAGTTTTTGGTTTGTTTTTTCTTCCATTTCTTGCATTTTTGTTTTGTTTTTTCATCCATTTCTTTGAGGGATTTTCCTATATCCTCTTTTAGGGCCTCTATCATTTTCATGAAGGTGGTTTTAAGGACAATTTGCTTCAATTGCATTGGAATGTTGGAGTCTTGCTGGTGTGGAGTCTCTAGAATCTGGTGGTGTCATATTTGTTTTTCCGTTGCTGAGTGTGTTTTTGTATTGTCTCTTTCCCATGTCTTCTTGTAGTGGGTGTAGAAAGAGCCCCTTACTGGTCTGGTGTTTAGGGGACCAGAGATCCCTTTTGGTGGCTGCTAGCAAGTCCAATAATCTTGTAGTTCTTCTATTCCTCATCCTCGTTCTGATTCCGTGGGTGGAGAAGAAGACCAGGAATCTGGGGTGCTTAACCTCCCACCTTGTCCCCTCCTCCCTTTGCTGGATCTGCTGTTTTCCAGGTCTCATTGGTTGAAGAGGAGACCTGGAATCTGGGGTGCTTGGCTCCCGCCAGGATTCGAAGCTCTGTGCAGTTCCCAGGCAATCCCCATGTACTGAAACTTAGGCCCAGATAAAGGGCCTGTTGTACCTGGTGTTGCCGGACCAGCTGTTCCCCTGGTCTCCCTGGATCTGCTGGTTTCCTGGTCTTGTTGGTGAGAGAGAAGCAATTTTTACATATTGCATACATTTAGTGAAGAATTTGTACTCTGATGTCTAAATTCTCAGATATAAAATGTAACAACAAACTTGTGGGAATAATAGCAGGGAATTCCTGAGTATTAAATGCCTATGGAGTTTGAATTTTGTCTCAACAAAGGAAACCAAAGTGTATGTGTTAGCAACTGCCTGTGATCTTTATACTGTGTTACTTGATGGCAGGAATGTCAGGACCGTCAGTATCAACAGTTGCTAATAGAAGTCAAGTAGTGAGAAGTGCTCAAAGAAGTAGGTTACTACAAGTGCTCTAGAGAAGCATCCAATTCAGAGTTATTCAGTAAGGAGCTGTATGGCAATGGAGCCTTGACCTTTATCTATGCTTGGAATGGTGTTAACTGATTGAGTTCCCCTAGTAGTCAAGCAGCCTTGGTGCAGATTCTGGAGGTGTCTTTAAAGCTGTGCTGAAATCAGGAGCTTGGGTTGAGACTATAGCTTGTGCTGGAGCTGGTTGTGCAGATGATTCTCAGTCTGCTGACTAACATGCAATTCTGTCTCTCCCAGCTGGGGCTTGGCAAATATGTCCACTTCAGGGATTCATATAAGAGACATTCTTTGGTCTTTTCAATGGAAAAAATGGAATCCATTTCTGGGAAAATACTTGCCATGAGTGGAGGAGGAGAGTCAACACTGGGTGAGCTATATTACATGGAGAAAATGAATTCTGAGTCTTAAGAAGTAATGAAGAGACTGACCTGTGGAGGAGAACTGACACCTGACTGTCTCTGGAACATGGAAACCTCACAAGTTGAGGAAATGAGAAGGATAGTGCCATTGGCACTGGCAGATTAACACGGGAATCCTGGCCTCCCTTCCATAGTAGTTCTCTAGTCTTCTTCTGTTGCTTCTGTTTCCTAGATCTCTTATTCTTTTTGTAGATCTCCTCAAAGACCTGATAAATTTTCAAGAAAATGAATGCCTGGTCTAGTGAATTATTCAGGGTGTGAAATTGAGGTGGAGAGGTCACAAGTGATGGTCACTGACATGTGGGTAAAATGGATTCCGAGTGTGGGTCAATATTCAAATGGCTGCATCCAGGAGGAGGACTGACACTTGATTGTCTCTCACACATAGAGTTCAAGTTGGCTGACACAGCCAGAATTCATATGGAATTCTTGGGTCTTTCTCTGATTGACTGTAGTTATACTGTTCTTGAACCATATCCGGAGAAATAAAGGAAAGAGATCAGGGGATGCCAGGAGCCCCATCTAGGACTCAAATTTGAAGATGCTGGATGAAAAGCCTGGACCTCACTATTTTCCCAGAACCTATTAGAGATTTCTAAGTTTAAGGGACACAAGCAGGGTGAAGGCAGGATAAGCTGGATCTAAAAAAAGAGAATATGGAAAGTTCTAATGCAAGGAGGATGTTTCAATGGAAGCCTTTTTGTTGAGGGCACTAAGTCACTTTGTGACACCATTATCCCTCTGTGTGGCACCACCATTCTTGTACCACCTGCACTACTTGACTATTGATTATTGTATCAATGCCTGGAGATTCAAAGAAGACACAAGACAGTGACTCATTTGTGAAGTAGAATGCTGCTTATTGCAACATAATGGGTGCCTTATATACCAGTCAGCAGGCACAGTGGAAAGCTACCTATGCCGGAAGTTTACATTTCCAGGCCCATTTGGCAATCATGCATGGGCACATAACAGGAACTTGCAGTCAGACCTTCTCAGAAGGAGGGGAACAGGATGTTTTTGCTAAATAAGCTCTTAGTAACAAGCTGGTCAGCAGATCCGTTGGGGGGGTCAACACATTCTGTATTTGGGGATTAAGAGAATGAGGATCCAACCTTCGATATACTTTCATCTCTATTCTATGATGTGATACTGGGCTTTGTAGCCACAATACTTGAGGGTAGCAATAAGTGCACGAGTCAGGGAAGTGTGCAGATAGCTGCTGGAGGAGAGGCTGTCTGATGAGAGTAAAGGGAGACACTGGAGAGGCCATACCTTGATATGGTGCTTATCTAAGCCAAATCTTTGAGCCAGTGCTATGCTTTCCTCCTTCTTCTGGTATATGCACTTATCAAAATGTTCTTGCAGTACCAGATTTTGATCCTCAGTGAACACTCTGAACTTCTGCTGCCTCTTTGGATCATTGGAAGATACTTGTGACTTTAGAGGGACTCGAGAAGCCAGGAACTTGTGGACATGGTGGACCAAATGTACTTGCAGAACCTTGTGTGACCGAGTTCACTGGAGAGCTAGAGGATTTGTTACTTGGAAGTACAACGGGCCCTCCTATCATTGTAAGACCAAGTGGATGTGGTAAATTTGAGATACTGAGATCACATGGGAATTTTGTTTCATTGTGAGATCTTCTTAGATTGGAGAGGATAAGGTTAAAAACAGAAATAAATAAGAAATGCCCTTCAGTCTCTAGCACCTCGACCTATGCCTCCCTATGATCTGCTGCAGGCTTGATATACAACACCCTGTTTAGGTCTGTGATGTGGCTGGGAAGATAGTAGAAAAGCATTCAGTGTGGACCAGTACCCTGGGGTCTCATCAGCACTCTTCCTCTTTCTGCCCCATATTCTGCAAACAGCTGATTCTCAACTTTCACATCTACAAGGTAAACCTGCAAACAACTCCCGAATATTCACAGGACCTTCTACCAATTAAGCTGGGAATACACTTGATTTCAAACTCCAAAAACACATAAATCTCCATAGTGTTACCAAGGATGTCACTATTTTATCTCCAAATCAAGACATCCCTTACAACCTACCTATTATACACAAACTTCCTTGAGGCCTCAGCTCACCAAGAAATCATTAGGTTGTTGCACCTTGCTCAGACCCCTCTCTGCATTTAACCACTACTCTAGAGACCAATGCTTAAATATCTTCTCAAAACCCAAAAATCTCCACCCATTCTTTGGCCCCTTCCACCCCACTGATACTCAAATCCATTACCCACACCCTCCCTTGGTTGCCACTCATATTTCAATCACACTCCAGAGAGTTCTTACTTATTCAATCATAATTGTTTTGTTTGGTTTGTTGTTGATGCAGGATTTCTCTATTATCCTAAGCTAATCTGGAATTCATTATGTGTGGCACCCGTGCCAAAAGCATGTCCGAAGTATCAAGACATGAAAGACAAGATTTCCAGCTGTTTGTGCTAAGAGAATGTGTGTGCTGCCTTAATTGCCAGGAGAATGCCTGTGTGTGTGTGTGTGTGTGTGTGTGTGTGTGCCTTTATTGCAAGTGCTTAGAGGTCTGTCTCCATCATAGAGAGGGAGTAGCCTTATATACAGGTTTACAGCACAGTGGAAAAACCCCAGGTTGAAGAGATCGTGTTTTCCTCATGATAGATGTTGATGTTAGTGGGGCCCGGCTGGGGCAGTAAGCCAGGACTAGAAAACAGGATACACTTGTTGACTGACCAGAGACTCATAGAGACCATGTGGGGGCTGGGGCTCAACATCTCCCCTCCCCCCATATATATATATATGCCTGTCTCAGGTGACTAGGACATTAATGCCAACCTTACCTGTCAATGGAGAAATCACCCAGGCTGCATGACCCTCTGGTCTTAGGTTGGCTGGCATCCCCTTAGTCTCACCTGTCATTGGCCACACAATTTTTCTGTAGGCTCAGCCGTAGTTGAGCAGAGGGATTCTCTGTGGTCCTCAAGTGACAACTTGAAGCTGGGCTTGTCTAGTGCCAAGGCACCTTAACCAAATGAAGCATATGATAATAAGTCCTATGGCTACAAGTCCCATAGATGGGGACCCAGCCCATTCTTTGATTAAATGGCCTGCCATCTGGGATTCCATAAGGATGATCTCTCCAGAGGACAGAGGATCCCAGGTCTCATTCATCCTAATAATTTGATTGACCAATTGATGATTATAGACTTTGGCAGGGGTAATACAAATGTGCACTAGGGTAGGTGAACAGGTTTAAGGATGTAAAATTCCTACCTGGACTAAGGTATTTAAAGAGCTCTGAGTGTTGAGAGTCTCTGTTTTTTCCCCTGATGGTTTATCCACTCTGCTGGCTGTGGTTACAGACTGTGAGATGGCAGTCCCGGAATCAAAGGCTACTATAGCAGCAACAGCAATAGCTACAATTACCCCAGCAGTGATGCCAAAGTCTTTTTTTCTGCATTATGGCAAGTTGCATTTCTCCAGAGAAAACCACTGTCATAGGCATGAATCCAGGACCATGAACCATCAAGGCTGATATTTTAATTGGCTATGTCCTGTTCAAATAATGAAAAGGGGCTTTTGTCGCTCATCATTGTCCATACAAGTGTCCTATTATTTTAAATGGGTCCTTTTTTCTACCAAAGGGAAAAACTGGCAAAATGAATTCTGTGTATTAAGGTATGTCAAGGGTAAACTGCTAATCTTCCAGCTCTTTGTTGGCTCCCGGATGAAAACTCACAGGCCCGGGAAGTTGATGCAGCAGGCCTGTTGAGAAACTGGGAATCTCGAACAGACTGTTTCCTTTCTTTCTCGGGCTGTAGATTCGATTACATCAAGAGTCAGAAACACTGGTTCAGGGGATCTCACTGGAACTGGTTTGGGCAGCCTCCCATGGTCTCTGGTCTAGTTTTTCTCTGCTCCATTCATCTCACCAAATGTTATGGCAGCCACTAAGCTTTATTCTTTTTCTGCAATAAAACACAGACACACCTTTGACCCCACATTAGGGCATAATTGGTTCTTCTCCACTGTCTAGTGCATGGATAGCTCCCTTTGACCTGAGCAAAATTTACTCAAGTTCCATCATGCCATTTTCTGTCTGCCACAGATTGTTCACAGGCATCCATCCACATTTAAAAATTCTAAAATGAGGAGTGCATGATTTAATGAATCATGTGGGGTCTGGGGAAATTACTCTCCCCCCTTCTTTTGACACATGTATGGTGGCTTTTCTAGTTTATGCAGTGACTATCAAGAATCCTGAATACCTATCAACTGTCATTTTATCTTGCCAAATTCTGTAATATGAGTAACAACCATTTGCCATAAATGATTAAGAAGTGAGCCTCGAGGGTTCATTTTTTAATTAGTCACATATAAATATTGTGGGTGTACCTTATTGTTTGACAGTTTTGATGAGCAGTCTCTCTAGTTAAACCAAATTGCTTTCTTAGACTCCTGTTATTTTGATGAGGAAAGTTATGAGACTGCAGGGCTCTCTCTACCTAAGATAAAGTGACCAATTTTGTTTGAATTGTTTGCTAACATCTGTTGATGCTGGACTAACAGTAGAGTTACTTGTCTACCCTCCTTAGTTAACTGTCTAGGTGAATTGGGATCACTATCTAAATCACTGGTAGATGCCCTTAAAACAGCACATAACCATTGATTATTTCCCCACAATTTCTGAAAATCACTGAAAGATTATAAACTATACTATGTTCAAAATAACTTTTGAAAATTATTTGAAGTTTGTGAGTACTTAGCTCTCACTAACTGACAAGGCCTAATTTGTATATATACTGAATCCTTTGTAAGTGGGGTCTAACAGGGCAGCAGTTTTTCTGAGACTTCTTCTCAAAAACCTTTCTTTTCTGTAGATTTCTTTTTATAACCACAAAATGTTAGGAAAATTTCTGTATCATCTCACCTGCTAAATTCTATATAATCATCCATACAGATTTCTTTGACTCTCAGACCATGTTGTAGGCTTCTGTTATTTTTTCACTGACTGGCTCTGAGGACTCAAATCATCAACTTTTCCTGTCAAGTCATTGACTGGCTGGATGCTCTTTTTGGTAGCTTTTTAACTGTATCCAAAGCAACTTAAGTATCATTTTAATAATATCCAAGGCAATTTAAGCAGTTGTTTTTATTAGCATTCACACATTCATGCATTCACAATCACATATCATACATACTGGTGTGGCCACAGCACACACACAGAACATACATACATTTTTTAAGTTATCCTTTTTCCCTAGGTCCTGATTAGTTTGTTGAAATGAAACTTCCTTAATTGAAATCTCTTGTGACAGAACAGCTCCAGTAAATCCTTGAATTAAAACAAAAGATTGAAAAAGGTCCTCATGACCTTCACCATCTTTCCATTTCCAATCATCAATATTCTGTTGTAGCTAGGCAATTTGAGAGGAGTTGCAAGGGGTAACACTAACATCATGTCCTATGCTAAAGATTTGTAATCTTATCTTATATGCCCTAAGAATAAGCTGTAAGATGCTACCTAAGGCTTGCACTATTTTAATGAAATTTCTGCCTTCTTTAGTAAGGGTGTAGGAAGAAGCAAGATCAGGGTATCCTTGCAGAATATCAATCAAAGGACAAAGTTGCCCAGTGGAAACTCCAAGGCTAGGTCGTATCCAATTGATATATCCAAGCAGTTTCTGAAAATCATTTAAAGGTTTTAATTTGTTCAACCCTAAAGTAATGGAGGGCACACTAAAGGCAAACTGTACAATTATTAGGATGCAAAAACCAATCTTTCAGAATTCCTACCAGAGTGAGCAAACCTGCTTGTGCGGCACCCATGACCATCACAGTTTTACAGACGTCTCTCAAATCCTGTAACAGGTGTCACTTTCCTATTTATTTCTTTATAACAAAAATAGGTGTATAACAAGGGGAGGTGGAAAGTTCAATATGTCCAGCTCATGTTGGGAAGGAATGGAGAAGGAGGTGACAAAGAAGAGCCAGCTCTGAGCAGCTGTCTTATGGCCCTTGAGCTTGGTGGCCACCTTTATCACCGTTTGGCACCCTTGGAAGGTTTTGAGGACTGCCACATATCTGTCCACTCCTGTATGGTGATCTGTAGTGCCTGTGTCTTATCCACTTGGACACAATTTACCTTCTCACCTGATGTGACAGATGATGTAGATGGCTTGTAGTGAGCCCAACTGGAAGTCTAGGGCTAAGTAATCCACATTTCTAGTAGGCTGTTAGTGCCACTCGGGACAGGGAATGCAGATGCTGAGTTTTGCATAGAGACATAGTTCTTGCTGTCTCCAGAGTCTGTGCTGGTGATGTTTTGTGTAGAGATGGGATGGCAATACTGGGAGGAGCTGGAGTTAAAGGCATGGTTGACCCTGGACCAAGACTTTGTGACAGGTGATTTGAAAGGGAGCTTGTCGATGGCAGTGTTGTTTCTCAGGTCAAAAGGGTGTTGGGTTTGCTTTCCAGTCAGTCATGTGTTTGCGATTGACTAGGGGTGGCTGGATCTCACTTCCTCTGCTGGGGCATCTATGAATAGGAAGGGCAGTGGAAGGGTAACCTAGTGGGTCAAAGTGATGGGGCCCTGGGCTCATGGGCCCATAGTTGTCATCAGAGCTGGCACTGTCTGATCAACCTATGATAGTTTTCCCCAGAGATTCAGCAGACCATCTGGTGCTCCCTCTGCCTCGTGTTGGGTAACTGTAGGTCTCACAAGAAAAAGCTTGGTGGAGTTGGCTGTTGTCCATTGCAGGGAGGGCATTGCACTAGGGGATAGTAGCAGCTACAGACCTGTTATTTTTGCTGACTGGAGGTCTTTGCTGACGGCTGTCCCACCGAGGTGTTTTTGTCTGACTTGCCTGACTTGGCTTGGGGGGCTGAGGTAGGGGACCTATGGCTGAGTCTCCAGGAGTGGCCATTGTGTCCAGTGTGAATGTTTTATGGATCTGGCAGGCTGAGAGTGGGGTGGTTGGAACCTCCATATTGCCCACTAGGAGATTTCCAAACTACTAACACAGGTGTTGTTGGGTGTCTTGAAGGTGTACACATCCTCATTATCTGACTCAGACCCTGTGATGTTGCCCTTGGTGTGACTGTGTGAAGCCAGACTATAGGGGAAGGTCATAAATACTGTCCTTGAATTTTTTATTGTGTCGGCTTGTCTTGGGAATGCTATAGTAGCCATGGACTTGAACTCTGACTCTGTTGATACAGTGTCCATTGCCCTGGGCAAGTTTTTGTATGGCTGTATCACTCTTCTGTTGAGTGCCCTGAGAGAAGCTGACACTCCTTGAATTTTTTGTCTTTTGGCTTATGCACTGGTACAAGTAGAGAAACTTTTGAGTTGCACTGATGGACAAGGCAGGCTGTATGTGGCTTGACACATGGGGCTCAAATGTGAGTAAAGTGGGTTGGGTAGAGTGTGAAGGGTCTGAGGTCTTCTTTTTGAAGCTGCAGATCTGGCAGATGCTCTGGACCCACTTATTCATGCCGGCCTCTGTCTCAGTACCAGGTAAAAAGTATGCTCACTGATCTTGATATCAAACACAAAACTATCTTGAAGCTCTTTCTTGTTGAAGGTCAGGCCTGTATCTACCTGCTCACAGAAGTTTAGGTTGATGATCCACAGGGGTTTCTTGGAGTGTTTATTCTTGTAGTATTCTGGAACATCTGGGTCACCATCCATCCAGCAGCTCTGCAGGATAAACCAGAGTTTCTTCCAGGCATAGTACCTCAACTTCTTCTCAGGAGGTGATTTCCTCAGCCCCCTGGTGCACACCACGTTGTTGCCACCCACTCATGTCACCAGCTGACTGGAGCCCACTGCTGGCTTCTGGTGTTCAGCTCAAAGAGGAGGGGATCAGTAGACAGGGGGTCATTATCTGGATGGCCAGAAAAGGCAAGGTAAGGATAAAGCTGTATTTCACTCAATGCCGGTACCTTGTCTCTTTAGCAATTCTACTAACTGTTCTATTAATACAGTCTTAGAAGCTGAGGTACCTATTTTCCAAATACACCCTCACAAATTCTTACCTGCTGGTCAGCCTCTGAGGGCATCTCTCAGGTTCCTCTTTCTTTCCTGACCTTGATGTCAGGTGAAAGTTTGAAGATTTAACCTTGTACCCCTGACTTGGTACTCCTTTCCAATACACCCTCAAAACCTTACTTGCTGGCCAGCCCTTGAGGACAATCTTTCTTTTCTGATCTTGGTGGATTGGGCAAAAGCCTCGAGATTTAATCCAATACACCCTCCAACCAAGGGTGATCTCTCATGTTCCCCTTTCTTTCCTGACCTTTGTGTCAGGCGGAGGCCTGGAGATTTGATGAAATCCAGTCTCCTAACCGCTGAGGTTATCTCTCAGGCAAAATCCTGGATATTTAACCATTTAATTTTACTGTTAGAAGTTGAGGTATCTGTTTTCAATTCCTTTCTTTCCCGGGTCTCTCCTTTCCTGAGTCTTCTTTATTTTTCCAATCTCCTGTCTTTCCTGATATTTCCCAATTTTTCCAATTCTCTCCAGATCTCGTTGGGACCTCCAATTGTGGTGTCCACACCACAAGCAAATCTGAAGTATCAGGACATGAAAGACAAGACTTCTGGCTGTTTGTGCTAAGAGAATGCATGTGCTGCCTTTATTGTGTGTGTGTGTGTGTGTGTGTGTGTGTGTCTTTACTGCAAGTGCTAAGAGGTCTCTCTCCATTGTAGAGACGGAACAGCCTTATATACAGACTTACAGCACAGTGGAAAAACCCCAGGTGGAAGAGATCATGTTTTCCTCACACCAGATGTTAATGTCAATGGGGCAAGGCTGGGGCAATAAGTCAGGACAAGAGAATAGGATGAACTTGGACTGGAAAACATGATGCACTTGTTGGTTGACAAGAGATTCACAGAGACCTCTTTGGGGCTGGGGCCAAACAATTATGTTGATCAGCCAGTCTTTAATCTCAAAGATATTATTGTGCTAACATTAAATGTGTGCCTAACCTGGGCTACACAATGTTTGATCACTGTTTGAAAATGAATATAGAGTGACAGGATTGTTTGTAAAATGGAAACTAAGAACATTAGCACAGCATCCTCACTACTAAATATTGGAAGAAATTGAAGCTTAAACTGATGTCCAGTGTGTTGACCTCACAATTTAATGGCAATCCTTTGAATGATTGTAGCATTTATGACCATTTCTTGCTTGCACATGTCACATTGGAACAACTGACCTGTTTGATCTTAGTGGAGAAAGCAGGATCAGAAGTGGAAGGTCAGCCTATACTAAGTACACAGTAGCTCCAAATCTTGCCTTTGATACAGGAGACCCTGTCCCAATAGTAAAAGAACCATCAAGTAACATCAGACAAAATTTCTCCATGATTCTCTAGGTGTTCAAAGGAGAAGAATAGTTGTACACGCTTATTATCACCAGAAGGCACATCACAGCCAGACCCAGGGAAAAGACCTGTAATCCCAGCTACTTGGAAAACTTTACTTGAAATCTGTAAACTCAAGGACAGAGGGACTTTGAGGTGAACCAGGAATATATGATTGGAACTTTTCTGAAATGTTAGACTAAATAATCTTAATCAATAAAAACTGTCGAAAAGGGGCAGAAACCTGTCTCCACCTACTTTACCACTCTCTCCACTTTTTATATGCTGGCATTGAAGGTGTGAGCCACCATAGCTAGGATTAAAGAAATGATTCAAGAGTAAAGTATTTAAATATGTGTGCTATCACTGTCCAGGTTTTATAATTAACTAGTGACTAGCTCTTTTCTCTGATCTCCAGACATTATTATTTGTCACAACATAAAATATCACACAGCAGTTTTTATTGGAATAAAACAGGGGATGCATACTTGAAATTTGCCTAAGAGTGATTTATACTTCTTTCCAGTTTTTACTATGACCATGATCTTGATAAAAATCTCTGGTCTTCAGAAGAGAAGTAAACACAGGAAGAGAGAAAATGGCAAGACGCAAGTGAGATGAAATGTCTCATGTGCCTGGAGTTGAGCATCATTTTTGATCCCATGCAAGTACCCTAATATTCAGTAACTCACACATTCCACAAAGTTTTTTGTAATTATTTAGAATTACTTTTTAAATTACATTTTATGTGGTGTGAGGGTTATAGAGTCACATGTGGGTGTCAGTAGACAACTCTCAGAAATCTATCAGTCCCATGCTGGATTTGCAGCCATCAGTCTGGGACTCAAGGGGTAACCCTTGTCACATCAAGGTTTCTGTGTGTTAAACCAGCCCAGTCTTAACCCCTTTGCTCATCAGTCCTGGGTTCCTTGAGTTAAGCTCAGTGTTTAATTGTAGGAGTCTGTCTCTGCTTCCATCAGCCATTGAATGAAGGTTTTGTTTCCCAGACCCTCTGGCAGTAAGACTGTAGGCTGGCACTCCCCAGATCTATGTCTAAAATCCATAAGTGAGAGAGTACATATCATGTTTCTCTTTTTGTGACTGGGTTACCTCACTCCAGATGGTTTCTTTTAGTGCCATCCATGTGCCTGCAAATTTCAGGATTCCATGTTTTTTTTCTGCTGAATAGTACTCCATTGTGTAAATGTACCACATTTTCTCTATCCACTCTTCAGTTGAGGGGCATCTAGGTTGCTTCCTAGTTCTGGCTATTACAAATAATGCTGCTATGAACATAGTGGAACAGATGTCCTTGTTATATGAATGTTCACCTTTTGGATATATGCCTAAGAATGTAATTGGTGAAACAAGATGCAGTAATTCACAACCAAGAATGAGTCTGAGCCCTGAGAATTCAGGCAAGGTGAGGGAGCAGGTAATATATGAGTGAGGGATGTCTATATCATGATGGAGAAATCTACAGAGGCAGTTGAAACAAGCTGGTGGAAACTCATGAATTCTAGATGTACAACTGTGGAGACTCCAGTGGACTGAACAATTCCTCCATATGTGGGAGACAGTTGTGAATCTTCGACTAGCTGAATGTGCCCTGGAAGTAGGACCATGATAAAAACCTGGTAAAGTAGCTAGATTTTGGAACTCACTACTTAGGTGCTTCCATACCATGCTCAATAGTAGTAGGACCATAATATAATCCTAGTACATGAACTAGTTTTTTGAGTCAATTCCTTATTGTAAGATGCCATGTTCAGTGTTTATACATGGGAGAAGGGCATGGCCCTGCCCCAACATATTGTGCCAGACTATATTGACTCCTCATGGTAGCCCTTACCTGTGAGGAGAAGTAGACTGGGGTAGTCTATGGGTAGATGAAGGGGAATGGGAGGAGGCCAGGGATGAGTGTGAGGGAGAATTGTGCTTGGAACATAAAATCAAATTAAAATAAAGAAGGAGTAACCAAATAATCGCTTTCTTCTGCTAAACTGCTTCTGGTAAGAGAATTTTATCATAGAGTATAGAGCAAATTAGAAACAGTTAAACAAGAAAACAGCTTGAGCCTCTTGCCAAAATGAAAATTATAAGAACCAATAGTCACCATTCAGTAGTAACTGAATAATAATAGTGAAAAATTCTTAATTAAAATTACAGGTTAGAAGACTGAGATTAAAAAGCAGGAGGTATTTTGGAGACTTGCTTCTTGAGTTCTTTGTAAATTTTGGAGATCAACCCTCTGTCAGATGTGGGATTAGTGAATATTTTTCCCATTCTGTGGGCTGCCTTTTTGTCTTGGTGACTGTGTCCTTTGCCTTACAGAAGATTCTCAGTATCAGAAGGTCCCATTTATTAATTGTTGATCTCACTGTCTGTGCTACAGGTGTTATGTTCAAGAAGCTGTCTCCTTTACCAATTCGTTCAAGGGTACCACCCACTTTCTCTTCTAAGAGGTTCAGTGTGGCAGGATTTATGTTGAGGTCTTTGATCCATTTGGACTGAAGTTTTATGCATGGCGATAAACATGGATCAATCCACATTATTCTATATGCCAGCACCATTTGTTGAAGATGCTTTCTTTATTCCATTGTATATTTTTAGCTTCTTTGTCAAAGATCAGATGTTCATACGTGTGTGGGTTAATATCAGGGTTTTCAATTCGATTCCATTGGTCTACCTCTCAATTTTTGTGCCAATACCAAGCTGTTTTCAGGACTATAGCTCTATAATAGAGTTTGAAGCCAGGGATGGTGATGCCTCCGGACGTTGCCTTGTTGAACAGGGTTGTTTTGGCTATCCTGTGTCTTTTGTTTTTCCATACAAAATTGATTATTGTTCTTTCAAGGTCTGTGAAGAATTGTGCTGGGATTTTAATGGGGATTGCATTGAATCTGTAGATTGCTTTTAGCAGGATTGCCATTTTTTACCACATTGATCCAACCTATCCAAGAGCATGGGAGATCTTTCCATTTTCTGAGGGCTTCTTTAATTTCTTTCCTTAAAGTCTCAAAGTTCTTGCGATACAGGTCTTTCACTTGTTTGGTTAGCATTAGCCCAAGGTATTTTATGTTGGTCGTGGCAATTGTAAAGGGTGATGTTTCTCTGATTTCTTTCTCAGCTCTTTTATCATCTGTATATAGTAGGGCTACTGATTTTCTTGAGTTGATCTTGTAGCCTGCACTTTGCTGAAGGTGTTAATCAGCTGTAAGAGTTCCCTGGTAGAGTTCTTTGGGTAATTGATGTAAACTATCATATCATCTGCAAATAGTGAAAGTTTGACCTCTTCCTTTCCAATTTGTATGCTCTCCCTCTGTCTTTTGGTTAGTTTGGACAGAGGTTTATCTATTTTGTTGATTTTCTCAAAGAACCAACTCTTTGCTTCATTGATTCTTCTCAGTGTTTGTCTGGTTTCTACTTGATTGATTTCAGGCCTCAATTTGATTATTTCCTGGCATCTGCTCCTCCTGGGAGAGTTTGCTTCTTTTTGTTCTAGAACATTCAGCTGTGCTATTAATTCTCTAGTATGACTGTTCTCCAGTTTTTTCATGTGGGCACTTAGTGCTATAAACTTTCCTCTCAGCACTGCTTTCAAAGTGTCCCATAAGTTTGTGTATGTTGTGTCTTCATTCCTATTGAAGTCGAGGAAGTCTTTAATTTCTTTTTTTATTTGTTCCTTTACCCAGGGATGGTGCAATTGTGCATTTTTCAATCTCCATGAGTTTGTAGGGTTTCTGCGATGTGTGTTACTGTTGAATTCTAATGTTAATGCATGGTGGTCTGATAAGATACAGGGGGTTATTCTAATTTTTTTGTATCTGTGGAGATTTGCTATGTTTCCTATTATGTGGTCAGTTTTAGAGAAGGTTCCATGTGGTGCCGAGAAGAAGGTATATCCCTTTGTATTTGGGTGGAATGTTCTATAGATGTCTGTTAAACCCAGTTGGGTCATAACTTCTATTAGTTCTTTTGTTTCTTTGTTAAGTTTCTGTCTGGAGGTCCTGTCTAGCGGTGAGAGCAGAGTGTTGAAGTCTGCTACTATTAGTGTGTGAGATTTTATGTGCATTTTGAGCTTTAGTAATGTTTCTTTCACGAATGTAGGTGCCTTTGTATTTGGGGAGTAGATGTTTAAAATTGAGACTTCATCTTGATGTATTTTTCCTTTGATGAATATGAAGTGTCCTTCTTCATCTCTTTTGATTGATTTTAATTTGAAGTCTAATTTGTTAGGTATTAGGATTGCTACACCCGCTTGTTTCTTGGGACCGTTGATTGGAAGATCTTTTCCCAACCCTTTACTCTGAGATAACGTCTGTCTTTGATGTTGAGATGTGTTTCTTGTATGCAGCAGAAGGAAGGGTTCTGTCTTCGTATCCATTCTGCTAGTCTGTGTCTTTTTATAGCCAAGTTGAGGCCGTTGACATTGAGGGATATTAATGACCATTGATTGGTGATCCTTGTTTGTGGTTGATTTATTGTTAGTGAAGTTATTTTGTGTAGTTTCTCCTCCCTTTTTCTTTTGGTGTTTTGTAAAGTGTGATTATATATTGCCTGTGTCTTTGTGAATGTAGTTATCTTCCTTGGCTCTAAGTAAAACCTCTAAAAAGTTTGCAGTGTGTTTAAAAATATATGTATGCTTGGCAGAGAAAAAGAAACAAGATAGTGATTAAAAAATAGAGTAGCTGGATATGGTAGCACATGCCTTTAATCCCAGCACTTGGGAGGCAGAGACAAGCAGATCTCTGTGATTCCAAGACTAGTCTGGTGTATAGAGTGAGTTCAAGGGCAATCAATGTCTCATAGACAAACCCTGTCTCTTAAAAGAAAAAATACAAGTAAAACAAATACAGTGGTAATAATAAAAAATAAATAAGGAAGCCATGTACAGACAGAAAATACACAGAGAATCTGGATACTGTATGCTATTGTGTTGTCTTTGAATTGCTAAATTTCCAGGGAAGGAGCAACAACTGCCAAAAGACATTTGATTATCAATGCAGATAAATTAATCCAATTTATACATTTTAAAATTCTTTTACTTCTAAATTTAAATATAAGGACACGTTACTTGGGAGAAGTGTTTTTGTTTTTGTTTCCACTACGGATTCCTTCCAGACTAATTAGGATTGAGGAAAAAGACCCCCAAAACAGTGTCCCAGATGTTCCAAATTCTAAAACAGCTGAGATGATGCAGCCTTACAGCCGACAAAAAGGACTTAGCAAGATTTCAGTGTTTTCTTTTGTCATGGTCCCCATATTATACACAGTGTCCCCAACCAGCAGGCAGCAGTTTGGAATGAACAACCCTCCAATTACCAAATATTGTTTATAAATTTTCATTTTCATTTAAATAGGATAGGTTAATGATCACAACCAATCTCTTTTTAAAGGTAAGGGGACATTATGGTATAGAAATAAATACTTTATCTGGGAATGGATTTTCATTTATTAATACAAATTTAAGATCAATTTTATGATATATATTTCTCCTATTGTTTAGTTATTGTGTTTATATGGCTGTTTTAAAAATGTAATATATAATTAAGTGTAGATTACATGTGGTTACCTATAATCATCAACACTTGTAGTTATGTTAATTGGGTTTTCTAGATACACTGAGATGTATTTGAGATGGTTAGACAGTCTCCAAATCTTTCAAAGACATTTAGAGAATGGCATTTAAAAAGGATTAGAGTTTTTCTTGAAAATGAGAAATGTCTACTCCTGGCACTACCAATCTAGTTTAGAGCAGATGATGAACATTGGAGAAGCTCATTATGGAGTTTATTTCAATATGGCAAAACTAGCCATTTGGACAAGAAACTGTCCTTGCCTGGACTGCTTGTTTGTTGCTGTATAAACTGGACATACTGAACTCACAGGAAAGTGACTGCTGAACTTCCAAAATAAGATGGACAGTAGTCCTTCAGGGTTCATGCTTCATGGAAGAGTCTTCCAGACATTCTGTAGGACACTGAAAAGTGACTAAAAAACTGCCAATGCAGATGGACTGTTTAAAATTTCTTGTTTCACAGAGAAGTGTTCTAGACATCCAGTGGCCTATGGGCTGAAGATGGATTCCCCAACATTTCAGAAGAACTTGGGGTGACTGTACAGGTAGCAAAATGTCTCTGTTAATTTTAGTGTTTATATATTATCCTTATATGGTCTTTGATAGAGTTGAAGAAAGATAGTTATAGTTATAGCTTTCCTTAGTTATGATAAAAGATAAGCTAGATATAAGACTTTAGACTCACACAATTAGGATAGATGATATAATTCTTTCTTTAAATCTTGTTAAATATTGATGAACTAAATATTGTAACTACAGTTCTTACTTTATGACAGTTTTGTTATATATTTTACTATGTTAAAGTTAAAACACTTCTTTTTATTTAGACCATGAGGTAGGGAGCAAGAGAGGAAAACCAACAAAGAGAGAGCTGAATTATGTATGCATGTATGCATGTATGGCGAGAGGATAGAGAGATGAGAGAGAGAGAGAGAGAGAGAGAGAGAGAGAGAGAGAGAGAGAGAGAGAGAGAGAGAACCGAGAACCAAGATGGGTTCATGGTCAAATTGGTAGGGTATTATAGGAACCTGAAGCTGGGTAAGGGAAGCCAGTAATCTGCAGATATTTAGGGTATATGATGGGTGAGAAGGGCTGATGTTAACCAGCATAACGATTCCTGTTTGGACTCAGTAGGGGTATTGCCAATGGAGCTTGGAGAATAGCATGTACTTTTGTATGGTAATAGGATCCACACCTTGCCATTTGCTCTGAATTTCTTTTATTCCTGGAATCTCAGTCAGATACTAGAGACTGACAGCACTCTAGCACCCTGATGCCCCTGATTTTGTGGCTCATTTTCATCCCCCTCTTTAACAAAATCATGGTCAATAAATTTTGTAATAGCAATTCAGAATTTTTAAAATTCCACTTGTACTAGAACAATCATCTGTGACAGATCTGTGTTTTGCGGTACACCTGTACTGCCTGCTAGCCAAACATAGACACTGCAGGTAAAAATACATACCTTAGTCTGAGAATACAAAATCATTAAAGGTAAACATCACATTCCTGTGGTTTAAGACAGTAATATTAAATAAAACTAACTGCTCTATGCCAATGGCAGAGCATTAGCAACATTTTTGCTTTTATATGGAAGGTATCTTAGAAGAGGATTATTACTTTCCAAGAATATATCCATATTTAATACTAGTGGCCAGCTTAATAATTAATGTAATATTCCTAAAGAGAGGATTTGATAATAGGGCAAAGGATAAAGAAGTTATGAAAACAAATGGTAAATTATCAAGATCTCAGTGGTGCTCAAAAATTAATCTCAAATTCAATGGAGGGCTTCATGGAGGGTAGAAGCAAAAGCTCCCAAGCTTCAAGGCTTAAAAAAAGGTTTTGGCTGGGTGGTGGTGGCACATGCTTTAATCCCAGCACTCAGGAGACAGAGTCAGGCAGATCTCTTTGAGTTCGAGGCCGGGCTGGACCGACAGCCTCCAAAACAATACAGAGAAACCCTGTCTCGTAAAATCAATCAATCAATAAATAAAGGTTATGAAGCTCCCCGAGGCAAGATTGTTGGTATGGGTGATTATGCCGAACAACAGGCTCAGGCTGCATATGATGAACACATCTTGTCTTTATGCCATGTAGCAGCCTTGAATGCTTTGGATAAGGTCCATGAACCTGGAGAGAAAATAGAACCATATTCTGAATTGGTACAGGCACTAAGAGAATGGTTCATTGAATTCTTAGAATGATTATCCATATCAATAGAATTAGAGGCAACTGATTTAGATTCTAGGTGACTACTTATAGAATCTCTAGCTTATGAGAATGTGAATTTTCAATGCAAACAGGTACTTTGGCTACTAAAGATCTGATTAGTACCATTGGAGGAATGGATTCTCTATACAATAACCTTGACAATCAAGATCAAGGTACAAAACTCTGCTGAGCCCAGCTTCAGATGAGATTGGTTCTCTGGTGGGGAGACCCCACATCCCCTGCCCAACACCCATCCCATCGATCTTCTGGGGCTGCTCCTGGCATACAGAAGGCCCACCCACACAGGAAAGACATCAGCCCTTTCAGGCCCCAACCTCCCACAACCCCAGCTTCAGCTTAAGCTTCAGTATCAGCATCCCCAGCTTCAGCTTCAGGAAGGAAGGAGACTAGTGGAGACAGAAAGACCCCACCAGCACTCACTGGAAGAAGAGATGGGAAGAAGACTGAATAAGAGCTCACTCAGCAATAGAAAGACCAACATGACTCCACCAGAATCTAGGGAGCCAACACCAGCAAGACCCGAAAAGCACTACATAGACAAAGAAGAGGAGACAGACCTTAAAAATTATTTCATGAAGATGATGGAGACCCTCCAAGAAGAAACGAGGAAATCCCTTAAATAAATAGAAGAAAAAATGAACAAAAAAATCCATGAAATGGGGGAAAAATTCAAGAAATAAACAAATCTCTCAAAGAATCTAAAGAACACCAAGAAAAAAACCAAAAAATTAAGGAAACAACTCTAACAGTTGAAGGATTGAAAGCTGAAATAGAAACGATAAAGAAAACACAGAATGAAGGGATGCTGGAAATAGAAAAGCTGGGTAAACGATCAGGAACTACAGATGCAAGTATCACCAATAGAATACAAGAGATAGAAGAGAGAATCTCAGGTGTTGAAGACTCATTAGAGGATATAGAATCATCAACCAAAGAAAATCTCAAAACCAACAAATCCTTAACACAAATTATCCAGGAAACATGGGACACCGTGAGGAAGCCAAACCTGAGAATAATAGACATAGAAGAAGGCGAAGAAATACAACTCAAAAAAAAAATAAACAAAAAAGATCAAGGTACAGAAGCTTTGGTTGGAGAAGCAATTGCTTAATGTTTGAAGAGGCACCAAGATGCCAAATACTTTAACTGTGGTGACAAAAAAGCTTTGGTAGTAAAAGCAGTCTCTGAGATTTAAAAAAAAAACTTTTAATTCCAGATGTTTTAATTGTGGTATAATAGGACACCTAAGAAGAAAGACAAAGCATTTGTGTAATTAATGAGAAGAAGAAGAATTCCAAATCAAAGGCACAGCAAAGATGTGTGGCAAAATCGTAGAAGAAAAGTTCCCCAATGTAAAGAAGGCCATGCCTATGAAAATACAAGTGGCTTACAAAACACCAAAAACTGGGCCCAAACAAAAACTCCCCTTGCCACATAGTAATCAAACTATAAACATACAGAATAAAGAAAGAACATTAAGAGCTGCAACAGAGAAAGACCAGGTAACCTATAAAGGCAGATCAATCAGAATTGCACATGACTTCTCAACAGAAATAATGAAAGCCAGAACTTCCTGGTCACTTGTTTTGCAGACATTCATAGACCAGTGATTCCAGCCCAGGCTACTTTACCCAGAAAGTCTTTCAATAACCAAAGATGGAGAAAGCATTATATTCCATGATAAAAACAACAAATACCTACCCAAAAATCTAGCCCTACAGGATGTAGTAGAGGGAAAACACTAACACAAAGGAAATCTCTCATGCCCACAAGAACACAGAAAATAGATGAGCTTACACCAGTAAATCCCAAAGAAGGGAATCGAACGCATAATAGTTTAAACTCACCTATGAAAGGACACAGGCTAACAGATTGGCTATAAAAACAGATTCCATCCTTCTGGTGCATACAAAAAGCATACCTCAAACTCACAGACAGACATTAACTCAGAGTAAATGCTTGGGGAAAATGTTTTCAATAAATTGTACCTAAGAAACAACCTGGTGTAGCTATCCTAGTATCTAACAAAAGAGACTTTAAATTAAAATAAAAAATATAAACATGGTCATTTAATATTCATCACAGCAAAAATTCATGATGAGGAAATCTATTCTCCAAATATAAGGGCTCCTGCATTTGTAAAAGCTTAAATCACAAATTCATCAAGAGGAAATCTCAATTCTGAACATCTATGCCCCAAACACAAGGGCTCCTAAATTTGTAAAAAACATATTACTAAAGCTTAAATCATAAATCAAACCTCACACTTCAACATTCCATTCTCAACACTTAACAAAGAAATAAGGTAAAATATCAGAAGTTATGACTCAAATGAACTTAACTGACATATACAGAACATTCCACAGTAACACAAAAATAATATAATTTCTTTTTATCACCTCGTGGAACCTTCTTAAAATTGGTCATTAAGAGGACAACATCAAGAGATACAAAAAATTGAAATATACCCCTATACCCTATCAGGTCACCAAAGGTCAAAGTTAGAATTCAACAGCAACATTAATTTTAGAGAGCCCACAAACACATGGAAATTTAACAATGATCAGTTGAACCACCACTAGATAATGGAAGAAATAAATGAAATAAAAGAATTCCTAAAATTTAGTGAAAAATGTCTGCACAACATACTAAAACTTATGGGACACAATGAAAGCATTGCTAAGAGGAAAGTTAATAGCACTAAATGCCTAAATTAAGAAGTAGGAAAAATCCCACACTAGTGAATTAATAGAACAGCTGAATGCACTAGGACAAGAAGAAGCAAACTCATCCAGAAAGAGAAGATGGCATGAGATAGTCAAACTGATGGCTGAAATCAATAAAAAAATGCAGAAACGAATGCAGTGAATCAATGAGACAAAGATTAGGTTCTTTGAGAAATTCTAACAAAACGGATAAGCCGTTATGCAAACTAACCAAAAGACAGAGAGTGAATATCCAAATTAACAAAATCAGAAACCAAAAAGTGGGTGATGGGGAAGTCCTGTGTATATGTCAATAAAGCACTGTTGGCAAATAAGGAAGCAAGATAGGTGGGACTAGGAGTCGAGCAGGATTCTGGGGAGGAGAAACACAGGGAGTCATCATGTAGCTGCCATAGGCGTAAGAAGCCCAGACCCTTTTCTCCGGTAAGATAAATACTTAGATGAACAATTATGGAGTAAATACTTATGCCAGAGCTAGCCAGTAAGAAACAAGCAAAGCCAACAGCTTCATAATTAATACAGCATCTTGTGTGTTATTTGGGGACTACAATACGGCAGAGTCCAGGCGATTAGTGGGAGAAAACCAAATTGGCTTTTCCTTAAAAAGCTTTGCTCAACATAATGGTGTCAGCATGTGGGATTGAATTTCCAAGTAGAACGACAAAAGCTTTAAAGGAATTTTAGAAACAAAAGAACAGAGAAGAGCATGTGTTCTTGGTAGCAGCATTTTTCTCAGGTGGGCACTGTTTTGCTAGAGACAAGCAGAGACTCACGCGGCTTGCTTAAGGGAGTCTTCCTGACTCAGAATAAGCAAAAACAACAACAACAACAACAAAAACCCAACAAGGTTCTTTTAAGAGGCTCTGCTAACAATTGAAAGGTGTGTACATAGAGCTGGAAGTGGTAGTGACCACATCTCTAAGCCAGCAACTTTTGCTGGATGTCAGCATAATGAGACAGTGAGCTAGAGTCATGCTTATGCCTGCCATCTTGGAAAAACTGCAGTTTAAACAGCCACAGTTTTAACAGATAAATAAGACATATGGCCAGAAAAACATAAAGACTTACAGTAAAGTCAGACTTGGATAAAGAAAAACCTCTAAAGTTTTACACTGTTTTGAAAATATATATAATTGAGAGAGAAATAGAAACGGTGTAGTGGTAAATAAATAGAGAAGCTGGCAGTGGTGGCACACACCGGTAGGATTTGCTCCAGAGGTAGAGGCAGGCAGATTTCCAGAGAAACCCTGTCTCAGAGAAATAAATAAATAAAGGTAAAAGAAATAGAGTAACAATAATAGATAAATAAATAAGCCACAGAAAGGTAGAGAATACACAGAGAGTCTGGATACTGCACGCTATTGTGTTTTTCAATTTTTTTGATTGCTAAAGAAGGAAAAGACTGCTTGATTATAAATGCTTCTGAATTAATCCAACTTGTATATTTCAAAAATGCTTTGACTTCTAATTTTATTATAAGGACCAGTTACTTGGGAAAAGAGTTTTTGTTTTTGTTTCCACAGAAAATGAAAAGCTGAGGATTCCTTTCAAGCTTCTGTGGCTTGATGAACCAAGACCTCCAGAAGCAGTGTGTCAGGTATTCCAACAAATGAGACAGCTAAGATGATGCAGCCTTACAAACCCCCATAAAAGGACTTATACAGGTTTCTGAGTTTTGTCATGATCTCCATGGTATAAACAGCGCTCCCATCCAGCAGGAAGCAGTTTGGAATGAGCGACATCCATCCCCATATTGTTTATAAATATTTGTTTTTATTTGAATGGGGTTGCTTATAATTGGTTAATGATCACAACCAATCTCTTTTTAAATAAAAGGGATTATGGTATGGAAATGATTATTTTGTATTGGTATGGTTTTTAATTTATTGATACAAAATCAAGGGTAATTTTGTGATGTGTATATTTCTCCTCTTGATTAAGTATTGTGTTTATATTGCTCTTTTAAAACATAATGCATAATTGAATAATACTATAGATAATTACTTATAATAGTCAGAACCTAGGTTAGTTATGTTTTCTAGATATACAGAGATATATTTGAGATGGATAGATAGTCTTCAAACCTTTCAAAGACCTTCAGAAAATGGCATTTACAATGGTTTAGGGTTTTTCTTGACAATGAGAAATGTCTGCTCCTGGCAGCACCAATTATGTCTGAGAGGAAGATGGACATCGAACAAACTCGATATGGAGTTTGCTTTCAATGTGGCAAGATTAGGCATTTTGGCAAGAAACTGCTCTTTCCTGGACTGCTTGGCTGTTGCTGTATAATCTGGACATGCAGGACCCACAGGAAAGTGACTGCTGAACTCAAACAGTCCTACAGGGTTCCTGCTTCATGGAAGAGTCTGCCAGACTTTCTGCAGGTCACAGAAAAATGAATGACAGACTGCCAATGCAAATGGACAGTTTGAGACTTTCTGCTTTGCTGAGAAGTCTTCCAGACACTCTGTGGCCTATGGGCTGAAGATGGAAGCCCCAACATTACATAGGAACTTCAAGTGACTGTCCAGGAAGCAAGATGTCTCTGTCAATTCTAGTGTTTATATATTATCCTTCTGTGGTCTTTGATGGAGTTGAAGGCAGATAGTTATCATTATAGTTTTCCTTAGTTATGATAAAAGATAAGCTACATATAAGACTTTGGACTCATACAGATAGGATAGATGATAAAATACTTTCTTTAAATCTTACTAAATGTTAATGAACAAAATATTGTAACTATATTCTTACACGATACCTGTTCTGTTATATATAATTTGACGATGTTAAAGTTAAGACCTTTGTTTTTGTTTAGACATAAAGAAGAGATGATGGGGGAGTCCTGGGTATATGTTAATAAAGCACTGCTGGCCAATAGGGAAGTAAGATAGGTGGGACTAGGAGTTGAGCAGAATTCTGGGGAGGAGAAACACAGGGAGTCATCATGTAGCTGCCATAGTGGTAAGAATTCCGGACCCTTTTCTCCGATAAGAGACTTACTTAGATTAATGACTATGGAGTAAATACTTATGTCAGAGCTAGTCAGTAAGAAACAAGCAAGGACAACAACTTCATATTTAATATAGCCTCCTGTGTTCATTAGGGACTCATGCGGCTCTGGAACCAGGCTGGCGGGAATGCTTCTCTTTATAAGTGGGCATAACAACAGACACTGGGGAAATCAAGAGAATCATCAGGTCATACTTTAAAAACCTGTACTTCACAGAACTGGAAAACTTTAAGGAGATTTACATATTTCTAGATAAGTACCACATACCAATATTAAATCAAGAACAGAAAAACAACTTAATTACATCTATAACCTGAACGGAAACAGAAACAGGTATCAATAGTCTCTTAAACAAAAATAGCCCAGGCCCAGATGGATTCAGTGCAGAATTCTACTAGATGATCCAAATAGATATAATAACATCATTCCTCAAATTATTCCACATAACAGAAACAAGAGGATCTTTGCCAAATTCTTTGTATGTGGCTACAGTTGCCCTGATACCCAAACCATAAAAAGACACAACTAAGAAAGAGAGTTACACAACAATATCTCTCATAAACATAGATGCAAAATTATTCAATAAAATCTTTGCAAATTGAATTCATGAATGCATCAAAAATTATTAATTATGGTCAAGTAGGATTCATCCCAGTGATACAGGGATGGTCCAACAAATGAAAATTCATCAACTTACTCCCCCATATAAAGAAACTAAAAAGATTTCACATGATCATCTCAGTAGATGCTGAAAAAGCCTTTGACAGAATGCAATACCCTTCCTGATTAAGTTCTTTGAGAGATCATTGATAAAAGCAACACACATTAACATAATTGAGGCAATATACAGCAACCCAACAGCCAACATCAAACTAAATGGAGAGATACTCACAGCAATCCAACTGAAATAAGGAACAAGACAAGGCTGTCCTCTCTATATCTAGTCAATATAGTTCCAACTAGAGCAATGAGACAACAAAGGGTGATCAAAGTGATCCAAATTGGAAAACAAGTGAAACATTTGCTGTTTGCTGATGATATAATACTGTAAAGTGAGTTGACTAATTCACCAGAGAACACCTACAAATGAGAAACACATTCAGTAATGTAGCAGGATAATAGATTAACTCAGAAAATTCTGTAGCCCTCTTATATACAGGAAACAAATTGGCTGAGAAGGAAATCTGAGAATCCTTACCCTTTACAATAGCTACAAACAACATAAAATATCTTGGTTTAACACTATCCAAAAAAGTGAAAGACTTGTATGACGAGAATTTCAAGTTGTGAAAGAAATGTTGGGAAATGTCAGAAAATTGAAAGATCTCCCATGCTCTTGGATAGGTAAGATCAACATAGTAAAAATGGCAATCTTGCCAAAAGCAATCTACAGTTTCCTTGCAATCCTCATCAAAAGCCCAGCACAGTTTTTCATAGACTTTGAAAGAACAATACTCAACTTCATATTGAAAAACAAAAACCACAGGATAGCTCAAATAATCCTGTACAATAAAAGATTATCTAGGGGCATCGTCATCCCTGACTTCAAGCTCTACTGTAGAGCTATAGTAATGAATATAGCTTGGTATTGGCATATAAACAGACAGGACAGCTAATAGAATTTAGTCGAAGATCCTGCTATCCACCCACACACCTATGAACACCTAAGTCTGACCAAGAAGCTAAAAACATAAAATGGAAAAAAAGATCTCCAACAAATGGTGCTTGTATAACAAGTTGTCAACATATAGAGGCATGAAAAGACAACCATATCTATTAACATGCTCAAAACTCAAGTCCAAATTGATCAGTCCATCCACACTGAAACTCATAGTAGATACAAGTGGTAAATATATTTGAATGCACATGCACAGAAGTCTGCTTCTTAAGTGAAATCCAATAGCACAGCCTTTGCGAGCAACAATTAATAAATCAGACATCCTGAAATTAAGAACCTTCTGTAAAGCAAGGAACATACTTAGACTTCCTGGGGGAGGTCTTACACTCTAGAAGAGCAGATGGGAGGTGGGAAGTGTGTGGATGGACTACCAGGGACTAACAGAGGTCATGACCCAAATGTGTTTAACAGACATCTATAAAACGTACCATTCAAACACAAAAGAATATATTTCTTCTCAGTGTCAAATAGAACCTTCCCTAAAATTGACCACATACTTGTCAACAAAATAAACCTCAACAGGTACAAAAATGGAATAATCCCTGTATCTTATTATATCACCATTTTTAAAATTTAGAATTCAACAACAACACAAATTGCAGAAAGCCTTCAAACTCATGGAAAGTAAAAAATCCTCTATTGCATTACAACTGGGTCAAGAAAGAAATAAATTTAAGATTTTCTAGAGTTCCTTGAATTGTAGATGCAAGATACCCAAACTTATGGAATAAATTACAAGTTGTGCTAAGAAAAAAGATCATAGCCCTAGTGACCACTTGAAGGAATTGGACAATAATCACCCTAAAGACTTAACAGCACATCTGTGCTCTAGAACAAAAAGAAGCAAACTCACTCTGGAGGAGTAGACACCAGGAAAACATCAAATTGAGGCATGAGATAAATAATGTAGAAACAAAGAAAACAACACAAAGAATGAACAAAACAAATAGTTGGTTCTTTGAGAAAATCAGCAAGACAGACAAATCTTTATCAACACTAAACAAAATGCAGAAAAAGTACATGCAAACTAACAAAACCAGAAACATAACAGTGGACACTGAGGAAATCCAGAAAAGCATCAAGTCATACTTCAAATATCTGTGCTCCACAATACTGGAAAATTTAAAGGAAATGGACAATTTTCTGTATAGATATCACGTACCAAAATTAAATCAAGAACATATAAGCAATTTAAATACACCATTAGTTCCTAATGAAATTGAAGCATTCATCAAAAGTCTCCCAACCAAAAATAATCCCAGGGCCAAATGGTTTCAGGGCAGAAATCTACCATCTACAATGAAGAGCTAATACCAGTACTCATCAAACTATTCCACACAATAGGGGAAGGATTATTGACAAATTCTTTGTGCTAGGCTACAATTCCTCAGGTACCCAAACCACAAAAAGACACAACTAACAAAGAGAACTACAGACTAGTTTCCCTCATGAATATCAATGCTAGAATATTCAATAAAATACTCTCAAATAGAATCTAAGAACACATCAGAAAATTCATCCACTATGATTAAGTAGGCTTCATCCCAGAAATGCGGAGATTGCTCAACATACAAAAATCCATCAATGTAATCCACCATATGAACAAACTGAAAAAGAAAATCCACATGATCATCACACTAGATGAATAAAAAGCATTTGGCAAAATCCTACACCCCTTCATGATGAAGGTCTTGCAGAGATCGGGGTAATAGGATCTTACCTTAACACAATGAAGGCAGTATATAGCAAGGCAACAGCCAAGCTCATACTAAATGGAGAGAAACTCAATGCCATTCCTGTAAAATCAGAAACAAGAAAAAGTTGTTCACTCTCTCCATATCTCATCATTATTTTTCTTAATGTTCTAGCTAGAGCAATACAACTACAAAAGGATCTCAAGCAGATACACATTGGACAGGAAGAAGTCAAACTTTCACTATTTGCAGATGATATGGTAGTTTACAAAAGTGACTTGAAAAAATTTGTCAGGAACTCCTATGCTGATAAACACCAGTAAGTGGCAGTATATAGGATTAACCAAAAATATTCAGTAGCTCTCCTATATATAGATGATAAATTGGTTGAGAAAGAAATCAGAAAAGTATCACCCTTCACAGTAGCCACAAACAACACAAAATATCTTGGGATAACTTTAACTAAAAAACTGAAAAGCATTTATGACAAGAACTTTGAGTCTTTAAAGAAAGAATTTAAAGAAGATACTAGAAAATATAAAGATCTCGCATATTCTTGCATAGGTAGAATCAAAATAGAAAATATGACAATCTCACCAAAAACAATCTACAGTTTTGGGCCCCAGCCTCCAAGGGGTCTCTGTGAGTCACTAGTCAGTCAACAAGTCCATCCTATTTTCCAGTCTAAGTGCATCCTGTTTTCTAGTCTTGGCTTCCTGCCTTGGCCTTGACCCTCTGACATCAACATCCAGCAGGAGGGAAACATGCTCTCTTCTACCTGGGGTTTTTCCACTGTGCTGTAAACTGCATATAAAATTACTCCCTCCTACAAGAGAGAGACCTCTTAGCACTTGCAATGGAGACTGTCTCTCTCTCTCTCTCCCTCCCTCTCTCTCTCTCTCTCTCTCTCTCTTGGTAATAAAGGCAGCGATGCGTTCTCTTATTTCAAACAGCTGGACGTTTTGTCTTTCTTTTTCTGATACCTTGGACTTGCTTGAGGCACAAGCACTGCAGTACAGATTGAATGCAATTCCCATAAAAGTTCCAGCACAATTCTTTACAGAGCTTGAAAGAACAAACTCAACTTCATATGGTAAAACAAAGGAAAACCCAGGATAGCCCCAAAACTCTGTATAATAAAGGGACAACTGGAGGCATCACCATCCCTGACTTCAAGCTGTACTATTGACCTATAGTAATGAAAACAGCTTGGTACTGGCAGAAAAACAGACAGGTATGCCAAAGGAATCTAATATAAGAACCTGATATGAGCCTACATATCTATGAACACTGGATTTTTGACAAAGAAGAAAAAATTATAAAATGGGAAAAAGTAAAGCGTGTTCATCAAATGGAGCTGGCATTACTAAATGCTCTCAGATAGAAGATTGCACATAGATACATATCTGTCTCCATGCAGAAAACTTAAGTCCAAGTGGATCAAAGGCCTCGGCATAAATCCAGTCACATGGACGTTTTAGAAGAGAAAGTGGGAAGTACCCTAGAACACATTGGCTCAGGATACCATTTCCTGAACATAGCACTAGTAGCACAGACACTGAGAACAATTAATAAATGGGACCTCCTGAAACTGAGGAGCCTCTGTAAGGCAAAGGACAGAGTCAACAAGACAAAAACACATCCCACAGAATGGGAAAAGATATTCACCTATCCCACATCTGACAGAGGACTGTTTCCAAAATATAGAAAGAACTCAAGAAGCTAGTCACCAAAAAACCCCCAAATAATCCAATTAAAAAGTGAGATATGCTTGGTTCCACAGAAAATGGGAATGGGACAGGATCATCTGAGCAGATTGGGAGCATTTGGGGAGGGGAGAGGGAGCTGATAGAAAGAGAAGCATAGAAGAGGAGGGGAGAGGAGGACATTGGGGAGCAGGAAGATTGAGTCAGGCAAAGAACATAGGAGAGCAGGATGAGAGATACCATAATAGAGTTAGCCATTATAGGTTTGAGGAAACATCTGGAACTAGTGAAATTTATAGAGATCTACAAAGATGACACCAACTGGCAATCTAAGCAATAGCGGAAAGGCTACCTTAAATATCCTCCATCGATAATGAGATTGATGGCTACCTTAAATGCCATCTTACAGCCTTCATCCAGCAGCTGATGGATGCAGAGGCAGACACACACAGTTAACACTGAACTGAACTCCTGGAACCCAGTTTCAGAGGAGGAGGATTGATGAGTAAAAGGGGCAAGACCAGGCTTGTGAAACCCACGGAAACAGCTGACCTGTAGATGGGAGAGCATGTGAACCCCAGACTGATGACTAAGAGACTAGCATGGAACTGATCCAGATAACTTGAATGTGGGTATCCATGAGGAGGCCTCAGAAATCTATGGGGCCTCGGGTAGTAGATCGGTATTTATCCCTGGCATATGAATGGAATTTGGGAGCCTATTCCACATGGGGGGATGCTCTCTCAACCTGTACATATGGGGGAGGGCCTAGGCCCTGCCCAGGATGATATGACAGACTTTGGCTTCCCCCCATGTTGAGCATAACACTCCTTGGGGAGTGGAGGAGTGATGGGATGGGGAATTGGGGGGTTAGTGGGTGGTGGGAAAGGAGGGGACAGAGAGTAAGCTGGGCCTAATATATGAAGCAAACCTGTTTCTGATTTAAATAAAAATAAATAATAAATAAAATAAATAAAAAAGAAGAAAAATTTGGAGGTACCCTTGAACAAATTGGTACAGGGGATCATTTCCTAGAGATAACACAGACACTGAGATCAACAATTAATAAATGGGACCTCTTGAGACTGAGAAGCTTCTATAAAGCAAAGGATATAGTGAACAAGACAAAACAGTAGCACATAGAATGGGAAAAATCATCAAAGCTGCCAAATCTGACAGAAACCTGATCTGCAAATATGTAAATAATGCAAGATGTTATTGATGAAAACACCAATTAAAAAGTGGAGTACACTACTAAATAAACAATTTTCAATGGATGAATCTAAAATGACTGAAAGATACTTTAGAAATTGTTGAATATCCTTAACAATCAGTAAAATTCAAATGAAAACAACTCTGAGATATCATCTTACACCTGACAGGATAGCTAAAATCTGAAACATCAAGGACCATTTATGTTGGAGAGGATGTGGAGAAAGGGGAACACTCCTCCATTGTTGATTGGAATGCAAACACAAATAGCTACTTTTTAAATCATTTTTGCGGTTTCTCATGAAAATGGAAATCAGTCCACCTTAAGATCCAACAATTCCACTTCTGGGCACATACCCAAAGGATACACATTCATACCACAAGGGCATCTGTTCAACTATGTTCATAGCAGCATTATTTGTAATAATCAGAACCTGGCATCAACTTAAATGCCCCTGAATGAAGAATAGATAAGGATAATGTGGCATATTTACACAATGGAGTACTACTTAGCAGAAAAAAACCAATGGTATCTTGAAATTCACAGGCACATGGATCGAACTAGAAGAAACTATCCTGAGTGAAGTAACATATACACAGAAAAACTTAGTTGGTCTGTATTCACTAATAAGGGCATATTAGATATAAACCAAATGATTACCAGCCTACAATCCATAGCCTCAGAGAATCTAGGAAACAGGAAGGAATCTAAGAGAATCATACAAATTGCCTGGAGATGTGGAAAGGGACAAGATCTCCTAAGCAAATTGGGAGCATTGTAGGAGGGAGGAGGGAGGAGGGAGAAAGATGAGTAGAGCAGTGGAGTGGGGAGAAGAACATGAAGGATCAGGAAGACCAAGGTCAGTGAAGAATAGAGAAGGAGAGCAAGAAAAGAGATACTACAATTTGTGAGCTATTGTAGTTTTAAAGAGAAATGTGGCACTAGAGAAATGTCCAGGGATCCACAAGGATGACTCTAACTAAGAATCTAATAAATACCAGGGAGTCTAACTTAAATGCCCTTACCCTATAATGAGATTGATGACTACCTCAAATGCCATCATAGAGTCTTCATCCAAAACATAATGGAAGCAGAATCAAAGATTCACAGCTAAGTGCTCAGCTGAACTCCTGGTATCCATTTTAAGAGAGGGAGGAGTGATGAGCATAGGTGTCAAGACCATGCTGAGAAAAGCCACAGAAACAGTTTACATGAGCAAGTGGAATTTCCAGAACCACAGATGGACAACCGGGGAACCAGTGTAGGACTGAATCAGGCCCCCTGAAAGTGGATATTAGCTGGGAGGACTGGGCAGATTATGGTGCCCCTATCAGTCATATGAGTATTTATCCATAGTGCATGAATTGACTTTGGGAGGTCATTCCATATGTAGGAATACTCTCACACCCCAGAGCCATAACAGGTTTTGATGATTCCCCATGGAAGGCCTTATCCTCCTTAGGCAAGGTTAGAGGTCATAATAGTGATCTTTGTTGGGCATATGAGGTCAAAAGAGAGATTGCTGTGTAAAATAATATTATTTTTAGTATAAATAAAATTTATTTTAAAAAAGAATTGGTAGCATATTCCATGAGCCCTAAGAATGCTCTTGATTGCATAGTTAAGTACCCTAGAATCTTGTCAGTTCTTCTATGCTTCTCTCTCTACAGAGACTCCAGCTTACAGTGTGTCACATATCTGCTCAGGCCATCACTACTGTGTCCCTCAGACTAGTTTCAGGCTAAACATGCCTTTGATACTGAATTCTAGGATAGAGCATAAGGTCAGGTTGGTGTACCTTTTCCTCAGCAAGTGTTCTTAAAGGGGAAGCTGTTCATTTATCTACCTGTCCTTGCACCCTGTTGAATAAGATTCAAGAACAGTATACCTGGCACTCTAGAAAGCTGTAGCAAGGAGGCAAAGCATCCCTCCCAGCACCATGATATAGCAGTGTAGGGCCATGCCACCAGCCCTGGTCATGAGAGGAAAATAAATTTTGGTATCTTTATTTCTTTTATTTTTATTATTTATATTTAAATTTAAATTTAAAGTAGAAGCAGGGTTGCTTCACAAGTCAGTTCCAGGTCCCTCTCAGTTTCCCTCCCCTCTTTCCGTGCCCTCCTCCCACCCCCCGCCCCAATATATCCTCATTTCCACAGGGAGGGTGAGGCCCTCCATGGGGGTGTCCATAGTCTGATATTTTATTCAGGGCAGGGCCTAGACCCTCCCCCAAGAGTTCAGGGTGAGAGTGCATCTCACATTGTTGGATGGGAGTCCAAAGTCCATTTGTATACCTGGGATAAATACTGATCTACTGCCCAAGGCTCAATAGATTACCTAGGTCTCCTCACTGATACCCACATTCAGGGGGTCTTGATCAGTCCCATGCTGATGCCTGGGAATCAAGAGCTAACCCTTGTCAGGTCAGATGTTTCTGGGGTTAAACCAGCCCAGTCTTAATCTCTTTGGTCATCAGTCCTTCCTGTCTGTTACTGGCTTTCTTGAGTTCAGCTCAGTACTTAGCCGTGGGAGTGTGCCTCCGCTTCCATCAGCCACTGAATGAAGGTTCTGTTTCCCAGACTCTCTGGCCATGGGATTGTAGGCTGGCACTCCACAGATCTATGTCTAAAATCCATATATGAGAGAGTACATGCCATGTTTCTCTTTTTATGACTGGGTTACCTCGCTCAGGATGGTTTCTTCTTGTGCCATCCATTTGCCTGCAAATCTCAGGATTCCATTGTTTTTTTTTCTGCTGAACAGTACTCCATTGTGTAAATATACCACATTTTCTCTATCCACTCTTCGGTTGAGGGGCATCTAGGTTGCTTAAAAGTTCTGGCTGTTACAAATAATGCTGCTATGAACATAGTGGAACAGACATCCTTGTTGTAAGAATGAGCTTCTTTTGGATATATGCCTAAGAGTGGAGTTGCTGGGGCTTGTGGTAGGTTTATTCCCATTTTTCTGAGGAAAATGTCTGTACAAGTTGGCAATAGACATTGATTGATCCATATTGTTCTACATGCCAGCATCCATTTATGCCAGCACCATTTGTTAAAGATGGTTTCTTTTTTCCATTGTATATTTTTTAGCTTCTTTGTCAAAGCTCAGATGTTCATACATGTATGGGTTAATATCAGGGTTTTCAATTCGATTCCATTGGTCTACCTGCCTATTTTTGTGCCAATCCCAAACTGTTTTCAGGACTACACCTCTATAATAGAGCTTGAGGTTGGGGATGGTGATGTCTCCAGATGTTGCTTTGCAGAGTAATGTTGTTTTTCCTATCCTAGGTCTTTTGTTTTTCCATAAAAAATGATTGTTATTCTTCCAAGGTCTTAGAAGAATTGTGCTGGTATTTTAATGGGGATTGCATTGAATCTGTAGATTGCCTTTGACAGGATTGCCATTTTTACTACATTGATCCTATCTATCCAAGAGCATGGGAGACCTTTCCATTTTCTGAGGGCTTCTTTAATTTCTTTCTTTAAAGACTCAAAGTTCATGTGATCTTTCACTTGTTTCGTTAGTGTTACACCAAGGTATTTTATGTTGTTTGTGGCAATTGTAAAGGGTGATTTTTCTCTGATTTCTTTCCCAGGCCTTTTATTATCTATATAGTAGGATTACCGATTTTCTTGAGCTGATCTTGTAACCTGCCAATTTGCTGGAAGTGTTAATCAGCTGTAAGTGTTCCCTGGTAGAGTTCTTTGGGTCATTTAGGTAAACTATCATATCATCTGCAAATAGTGAAAGTTTGACCTCTTCCTTTCCAATTTGTATCTCCTTGATCTCCTTTTGTTGTCATATGGCTCTGACTAGAACTTCAAATACAATATTGAAAAGGTATGGAGAGAGTGGCCTGCCTTGTCTTGTTCCTGATTTTTGCAGAATTGCATTGAGTTTCTGTCCATTTAGTTTGATGTTGCCTGTTGGTTTGCTCAATATAGGTTTTATTATGTTTAGGTATGTTCCTGTTATCCCAGGTCTCTCCAAGACCTTTATCATGAAGGGGTGTTGGATTTTTTCAAAGGCTTTTTCTACATCTAGTGAGATGATCATGTGATTATTGCTTTTCAGCTTGTTTATATGGTCGGTTACATTGATGGATTTTCATATGTTGAACCATCCCTGCATGCCTGGGATGAAACCAACTTGATCGTGTTGAATGATTGTTTTGATGTGTTCTTGGATCCGATTTGCCAGTATTTTACTGAGGATTTTTGCATCAATGTTCATGAGGGATATTGGTCTGAAGTTCTCTTTCTTAGTTGTGTCTTTGTGTGGCTTGAGGATCAAGGTTTTTGAAGCCTGATGAAAAGAGTTTGACAAAGACCCTTCTGCTTCTATTGCATGGAATACTTTGAGAATAATTGGTATAAGCTGTTTTTTTTATTTCTGGTAGAATTCTGCACTGAGCCGTCTGGACCTGGGCTTTTTTTTTTTTGGTTGGGAGACTTTTGATGACTTTTTCTATTTCCATAGGGTTATAGGTCTATTTAAATTGCTTATCTGTTCTTCATTCAATTTTGGCAAGTTATAGCTGTCCAGGAAGCCATCCATTTCCTTTAAATTTTCGAATTTTGTGGAGTACAGGTTTTTAAAGTATGACCTGATGATTCTCTGAATTTCCTCATAGTTTGTTGTTATGTCCCCCATTTCATTTCTGATTTTGTTAATTTGCATGTTCACCTTCTGCTGTTTGGTCAGTTTGGACAAAGTTTTTTCTTTGTTTTTGATTTTCTCAAAGAACCAACCCTTTGTTGCATTGTTTTACCTGGTCCCTCTGGACCAGCTGGTCCCCTGGTCTCATTAGTGGAAGAGAAGTCCTGGGATCTGGGTTGCTTGGTTCCTGCTGGCATGGGAAGCTCTCTGGCAGTTCCCAGGCAATCCCCAGGCACTGTGGTCATTCCAGACCAGCTGGTCCCCTGGTCTCATTGTTGGAAGAGAAGTCTTGGAGTCTGTGGTAGTTAGCTCCCACCAGGATAGGAGGCTCTGTGGCAGTCCCCAGGCACTGGAAGGCACACCAGGATGCAGGACCTTCTATTTGTCACTCTTAATTCTTTGTCACTCTGTATTATTTTCTGTGACCTGAGAAGCAGTTAAGAGCCATTCTGTCGATTTAATCTCTCCCATTGTAGGACCTGCGTGCCAATCCAGTATTTAGAGTTGCTTCCCCAATTGGTCCCACTATACTTACATTGGTTTGCCCTTATTCCTGTTTATAAGATCACATCTACATATTTGAAGACAGAGAGTCCACATAAGAGGGAACACTTAAAATTTGTATTTCTGTGTCTGGATTACCTATTCAGTACAATACATTCTGGTTCCATCCATTTATCTGAAAATATCATGATTTCAACCTGTATAATAGCTCAGTAGAATTCTGCTGTATATATGTACCATATTTTGACCAGTTATTCATTAGATAAAGAATATTTATGTTGTATACATTTCTTAGCTATTTGAATAGAGAAATAATAAACCTAGCTAGGGAACTATTTATGGATTAGCAAATAAAATTCTTCTGTCATATACCAAGGAATAGTATATCTGGGCCATGTTACAAAATATTGTACACTATTTTCATAAATGATTGTAGCAGTTTGAAATTAAACTAAGAGTTAATGAGAGTTAGATTTTCCCTACTTATTCACCAATATTTATTCTCACCAGCATTTAGATTTTGGTTGTTTTCTCAATAGTTATCATTCACCCTGACTGGAGTAAAATAGTATATCAAAGTAGTTTTAATGTTGATTTCCTTAATTTTTAAGATGTTGATCAAATTATAAGGAAGTTCTTTGCTGTTTTAATTTCTTTTCTTGAGACATTTCAGTCAGATATAACACTCAGTTTTCAATATATCCCAGTTTTAAAAAAATCAGCACAATTTTCTGATGCTCATACTATTAAAAAATTCTTTTCATATATTTTTATTTTATTTGTTTAATATGATATGCTTTCATCATTATTTTCAGCATACACCAACACCTGCCAGACTTTCCCCAAGTTTCTACTCACTCAAATTAATCCTCTATCTCTAAAAACAAAAGCACAAATAAACATTCAAAAACCCATCTAAATCAAAATTAAGTAAGAGCCTCTTCCTCAAGTAAATAACCTTGGAATTTTTTTTGTGTTCTCCAAATACAAACTAGTATGAGGGGTACATTGCATTATGGTTGACCCAAACAGGGACAATTTATTGGAGACAACTGACTTTGCCTTTCCTAGAAGGAATCAATTGGTTATTGCTTCTCTGTTAGAAGTGTGGCTTTGTGTCTAGTTTCATTTCTCTTTGTCTTGTTTGAACATATGTAAGTATCTTGCATGATATTATATGTGGACCAACCCTCTTGTGTCTGGAATTCTTTGTTGTTTTTTTAGTCAACAAACCATTATGGTTCCTACAATTTATCCATCTTCTGTTTTTCATAGATATCAATGCCATGAGTAGATGGATTTTATGAAACATTCTATTGGGGAATGAGTGCTCCAAGTTTTTCTCTGAGCACACATTGTTTAGTTCTGAGCCTCTGTGTTAATTTCCATAAACTACAAAATAGCTTTGCTGATGATATTTGAGCAATTCCCTGAGCTATGGGTATAGCAATAGGTCATCAGGACTTCTTTTATTGCCATGATCATTTAGCAAAATAATACCAATAAATTTTTGCTGTAAGCCCATGACCTATGTAGAATCAGGATCTTGGCCTCATTATCAGTGTAAGATGTAAGATTCATCTGATGGAATTGGATTTAAATTCAATTAAAATGTTAATTACTCACATAACAGTTATCACATTATTGCACTAATATATTTTGAAGTTAGAACACCGTTCTAGGTCACATGATTTTTAGATATTTGAGACTGGGATTCCTTTTCTCCTGTATTGGGCAGAGTTCATTCCAGTGCTAATAATGATAAACAGCTGATATGGTGATTCCTGTCTGGCACAGTCTCAGGTTTTCCGTATTCATTTCTATAAGTTAAGTTCTGTCTTCAGGAATAAGGTCTTACCATCAGTTTGTGGAAGGTAACCAATAGCATTGACAATAGCCTATAATGCTTTCTGGGGACTCTCTGGGACTGCTTTGGTCAACAACTCACAAGATGTAACCAATTCTTGGTACTTGAGATTTTACTTGGTAGCATATGATTTGTAGTTGGAACATCACCTCCCCTATGCAACATGATGCAAAATAAATTAAAGTAGCATGTGTTCATATGACTTTTCAAAACATCTTTACTAATAAGTATAGGAAACACTAGTCATATATATGTGTGTGTGTGTGTGTGTGTGTAGAGAATCATATTATTATTTCATATTTACCTAAAATCACATACAATATACATGTATCTGTGTATATATTAACATGAATTTTAAAGATACTATGCCATTCATATTGATAATACTCATATGATTCTGCTGTGGACTACAGAGGAAAATGCCAGTACAATGCATGATTAAGCTCCTGTCAATTTGTTGGTTGTGGTAGCTCAAGAGATCTCCAAAACAATATCACCTCTATCTGGCCTTGATTGTCCCACAGAACTTGAAGATATTCCTCTGTTGCAGAAGTCACAATACAATTCAGGTTCAGAATTGTGAAGAACTGAACTGAAATTTACCTAGTACCTATTCCATCTGAAATAACTTTAAAAAAGTGAAAACCTGGAAATGGAAAGTAGCAATCACTCAACCTTTCCAGATGTGATATTTGTAAACAATTACAGTAATTGGACTGGCCAGACATTCACAATGGTGCAATAGTGGAACTTTCACTTTAGTGGATTCAGGTGCTGTCTAATTGGACTTAGACTGGACTCAACAAGAGGAAAGTCATGTGTGACACTGTACAAGTTGTCAAATATTTGAGCCAGGAGAGGGCATAGATACAAGATAAAAACATTCTAATGATTGTTTCATAAACCAGTATTCTTTCTAGGTCTTTTCTAAATGTCTATCTTTAGACACACAGATAAACATAACTCTCAACCCTCATAAAAGAAACTTCTTCTTGCAATATATGGAGACTATCACGAAGTACCACAACTTTACAAAATGCAGAGAATAATTGACTGAAATGTGCCCAACTCCAGCTTATACATCTGTAATGCATCCTTTCAACCCAAGGTTTTGGAAAAACCAGAGAGGAGAGGACAGAATGTTCCCAGAGGCATAGGATCCCTGTTGATAAAATATATGCCCTAGACATGACAGGGAAATACACCTATGAATTCAGAATATTACACAAAGGAATCATTAAGAGGGCACTAGTTTTTAGTCCAATACAGATAGGGAATTTCTACATGGTATTATCCTTAGTTGAAAGAACACAGCAGCTCAACAGCTTTCAAAAGAGAAAGAATCAGCTGCCTCAGAGAGTGAAATCACAGTTGTGCTGTCCATTCAAAAGTGCTTAGCTCAGGGTACATTCACATACACACAGAATTAAATTGACTCATATAGTATATGTAAATGTTATTGAATACAGATAGCAATTAAACTAAAGAAGAGATCACATATATGGCAAAGGGAGGGAGGTATTGGGGGTTGAGAGGGAGAGTGGAATTCATATAGAGTAGCTAAGGCACTATTGGATTCTCACAAAAAACAGCACTTTAACAAAACCATTGTGCATTGCAACAATTTGTATTATCTCTGTAATTTTTCTTCATATGTGAAACCAACTGAAAAGTAAATTGTATTATAATACATTAGGCCCAATTTCTATGTCTAATATTTGTTATTGAGATTCTGGTTGAGGATCATGAACTCAGGCTCACAAATATTGCTGAATAATCTCTGAATGAGTTCAAAATTGCTTAATACAACAACTTTTGGCTGATTCTTGCAGTATCTATTACTGCCTATTGGAAGCTAGTTGCACAATAAACTATGGGGTATCAATGATTTGTCTTGTGCACACTCTTCACTTTACCACTAAACATCTAAAGAGGTGCTATAACTTGAACAGTTTCCTAAACATGTAATCCTAGCATCACCCACAAAAACTACTTTTCCATGTCATAGTACCCTTGGTTTGAAAGAATATGTTTCCTTGCTCTAAGATTTGAGAAAAAAATGAAGAAACACATGATACATTTGTCATCCGAGATGAAGACACAGTCAGGTTCTTCAGGAGGGAAAACCCCCATATTGGATATCCAGTCACAAGTGCTCGGCTCTACATTTACATACACACAGAACTCACTGGACTCATTTGGATGTGTGTGTGTGACCATATACACACATCAGTGGAAACTAGAGAAGAGATCATAAATATTAGCAAGGGAAGGAGGCACTGAATCGGGAGAGGGAGATTAGGAGTCATCCTGTGCCCTTAAGGAACTATGATCTTCTCATAAATGACAACTATTTTTGTAATACAATTACATATTAAAATTTTGTATGGTCTCTGCAATTTTAATGCACAATTCAAACCATTCTGAAAGCTAAATTATATTAGAAAATGTGTTAAATTTCCCCCCATTTCTATGTCCTAGTCCTTGTTACTGAGTTTCTACTTTGGGGTCATGAACTCAGGCTCACAAATGCTATATAATGATCTCTGAATGAGTCCACAATTGTCTAATACAACCACCTTTGACTGGTTGTTAAAAAATCTATTTCTCCCTATCAGTTGCTAGTTTTACAGTAAATCATGGAGTGTTAATCATTTCTTTTGTCTGCACTATAAATTTCACCTATTTAAGATTTGTAGTAAGCTGAAGAGTTGGCTACAGCTGGATTCCTAACAGCACCCATAAAGAGCTCTTTGCCATGTCAGACTATGTTTGGTTTGAAGGAATGCCTTTCCTTCCTATAGGGTGTCAAAGAAATAGTTGGAGAAGTTTGTCATAGGTTTCCATTCAGACATGATGACACAATCATAGTGACTTACCCCAAATAAGGTAAGGAATATGAGTAAAAGTTCCCCTAAGCTGTATGAAGAAGGTTAAGGCTTTGATTCCCATTCATTTGGGTGATAAATTTAGTGCTCTCTATATCTGATGTAAAAAATGCTTTGTGAGCATGGGACGTTGTGAGGGCATGCATGTACACTCAAACTAAGATGTCTAAACTGGTCTCTGTTGGTGGAGGATAAGTTAAGGCAAAAAATCAATGGCATTAGGTCCAAAGGAAGACTCTGACATTGTGTCTCTGTGTGGAAGAGAGAGTGGAAGACGGAGGATGATAAGAATAAACAGAAGAAATGGCATCAAGAGACATGGTGTGGATAAAAGAATGTGAGGAGGAGGGGACACTGCCAGGTGGAAGATCTACCATGAACTGTGTCCAGGCAATGGAAAGAATCTCACAACACAAGAAACCAAAAAAGGCATGATGGGTGTTTTGGGGAGAGCTTTTAGATGGGTGGCAGAAGCACTTAACAGTAGATAAGTATGAGTCCAGCTTCAGGTGAGATTGCATCTCCGGCAGGACCCCCCCCTCCAACACCCATCCCCTTGATCTTCCAGGCCGCTCCTGGCATCCAGAAGACCCACCCACACAGGAAAGACATCAGCCCTTCCAAGACCCCAACCCCAGCGAGTCCAGCTTCAGGTGAGATTGCTTCTCCGGTGGGACTCCCCCCCTCCAAGACCCATCCCCTTGATCTTCCAGGCTGCTCCTGGCATCCAGAAGACCGGCCCACACAGGAAAGACATCAGTCCTTACAAGACCCTAACCCCAGCGAGTCCAGCTTCAGGAAAGACTTCAGCCCTCCCAAGACCCCAACCCCTGCGAGTCCAGGTTCAGGAAAGACATCAGCCCTTCCAAGACCCCAACCCCAGTGAGTACAGCTGCAGGAGACCTGCCCACACAGCAAAGACGTCAGCAATTCCAAGACCCCAAACCCAGCAAGTCCAACTTCAGGAAAGACATCAGCCCTACCAGGACCCAAACTCCGTGTCAGCATCCTCAGTTTCAGCTGCAAGAAGGAAGGAGAGCAGTGGAGACAGAAAGACCCCACCAGCACCCACTGGAAGAAGAGATGGGAAGAAGACAGAGTAAGAGCTCACTCAACAATAGAAACACCAACATGACCCCAGCAGAATCTAGGGATCCAACACCAGCAAGACCCAAAAAGCACTACATAGACGAAGAAGAGGAGACAGAACTTAAAAATTATTTCATGAAGATGATGGAGACCCTCAAAGAAGAAACGAGGAAATCACTTAAAGAAATAGAAGAAAAAACAAACAAGAAATCCATGAAATGGGGGGAAAATTCAAGAAATAAACAAATCTCTCAAAGAATCTAAAGAGCACCAAGAAAAAAACCAAAAAAATTAAGGAAACAACTCTAACAGTTGAAGGATTGAAAGCTGAAATAGAAACAATAAAGAAAACACAGAATGAAGGGATGCTGGAAATAGAAAAGCTGGGTAAACGATCAGGAACTACAGATGCAAGTATCACCAATAGAATACAAGAGATAGAAGAGAGAATCTCAGGTGTTGAAGACTCATTAGAGGATATAGAATCATCAACCAAAGAAAATCTCAAAACCACCAAATCCTTAACACAAAATATCCAGGAAATATGGGACACCGTGAAGAAGCCAAACCTGAGAATAATAGGTATAGAAGAAGGCGAAGAAATACAACTCAAAGGTACAAAAAACATATTCAACAAAATCATAGAAGAAAACTTCCCTAACCTAAAGAAAGATATGCCTATGAAAATACAAGAATCTTACAGAACACCAAATAGGCTGGGCCAGAAAAAGAAGTCACCTTGCCATATAATAATTAAAACATCAAACCTACAGAGTAAAGAGAAAATATTAAGAGCAGCTAAAGAAAAAGGCCAAGTAACATACAAAGTCAGACCTACCCGAATTACACCTGACTTCTCAATGGAAACGATGAAAGCCAGAAGATCCTGGACAGATGTCCTACAAACGCTAAGGGAACAAGATGCCAGCCCAGACTACTATATCCAGCAAAGCTCTCAATTACCATAGATGGAGAAAATAAATATTCCATGACAAAGCCAGATTTAAACAATACGTATCCATGAATCCAGCTCTACAGAAAATGCTAGAAGGAAAACCTAGAGCCAAGGAAGATAACTACATTCACAAAGACACAGGCAATATATAATCACACTTTACAAAACACCAAAAGAAAAAGGGAGGAGAAACTACACAAAATAACTTCACTAACAATAAATCAAGCACAAACAAGGATCACCAATCAAAGGTCATTAATATCCCTCAATGTCAACGGCCTCAACTTGGCTATAAAAAGACACAGACTAGCAGAATGGATACGAAGACAGAACCCTTCCTTCTGCTGCATACAAGAAACACATCTCAACATCAAAGACCGAAGTTATCTCAGAGTAAAGGGTTGGGAAAAGATCTTCCAATCAAACGGTCCCAAGAAACAAGGGGTGTAGCAATCCTAATATCTAACAAATTAGACTTCAAATTAAAATCAATCAAAAGAGATGAAGAAGGACACTTCATATTGATCAAAGGAAAAGTACATCAAGTGAAGTCTCAATTTTAAACATCTACGCTCCAAATACAAAGGCACCTACATTCGTGAAAGAAAAATTACTAAAGCTCAAAATGCACATAAAATCTCACACACTAATAGTAGCAGACTTCAACACTCTGCTCTCACCGCTAGACAGGACCTCCAGACAGAAACTTAACAAAGAAACAAAAGAACTAATAGAAGTTATGACCCAACTGGGTTTAACAGACATCTATAGAACATTCCACCCAAATACAAAGGGATATACCTTCTTCTCGGCACCACATGGAACTTTCTCTAAAATTGACCACATAATAGGAAACATAGCAAATCTCCACCGATACAAAAAAATTGGAATAACCCCCTGCATCTTATCAGACCACCATGCATTAACATTAGAATTCAACAATAACACAAATCGCAGAAACCCTACAAACTCATGGAGATTGAAAAATGCACAATTGCACCATCCCTGGGTGAAGGAACAAATAAAAAAAGAAATTAAAGACTTCCTCGATTTCAATGAGAATGAAGACACAACATACACAAACTTATGGGACACTTTGAAAGCAGTGCTGAGAGGAAAGTTTATAGCACATATATACATAGAGGGTGATAATTGAATTATAATCTACTTATCCTAAACTAAACATATCCATTCCACATAAATTCTAAACTTATCTGAAAGGGATGCCTAAGTCTGAACACCTCCTTCCAGTTCCAACCCTAAATAATTGCAAATTACACTAACAGGGGTAAACTATCCTTTTATGTCAATAGTAGGGAGAGGGGACGTGGAATTCTCAAAGTTACTTCCTGCTGAAGTGGGACGATGACAATCATGGGGACCTGTGGGAAAAATTGTTAGTATAACAAGAGTCTTAAATAGGTCGTTTTGCAGGAGAGGCTTGACTGAAGTTCCGGATTAGATTTCTGATTTTGATTGAAGCTCTTGTCTGAAGCTCTGATCAGATTGTAGAAGATGCACTGTATCAGTTCCTTGGCCTGACGATGTGTCGGGTGATGTAGTTCCAAGCTGGTTTCAGGATGGTGCCTGTCAGGTGGGGTCGATGATGTGGGGCAGTTTAGATGTATCCAGTCAAATCAGGCAGAGTTGGGAAAGTGAATCCACATTCTCTTTCTGAAGCAGTTGAAGATCCCTGTCAAGAAATCCCTTTGTCTCTAGAAAACTGAAATATTAATGTTAGCACAGAAATTCTTAACTTCTATGTGTATGAATACTGGAAAAGGCAACTCTGAGGAAGATAATACACATGAAGGAGATTAGAGTTTTAGAAAAATCAAATATACACAGATGACAGTCCCCATATATGTATATCTTTTTTGATGTTGTTTCTGTCTTATATCAATGGCTCTTTGATATAATACAGAAAGTCTGAATTGCATTTTAACAATATGCTTGGGTTTAAAGCAGGAGAGCCAATCCAACTCCAAAGCCAGCAATAATTAGATGAATTGGGACTCAGGCATATTAAGACGTGGAAGAAATAGAAATTATAACAACACAATACAGAGATTTAGACATTGATAACACATCACATTATTGCATGTTTGGTGGTCCTCTGAGTAGCTATCCTTTCTTCTTTAGGTATCCATATACCTAGGATTTTTCCACTTTTCATAACTAATTGTCCTGTAAAGACAAAACAGAATACTTCTCTATCCTTTTATGAGGTCTCCTTATACTTAGTAGACCTTGTAGATGAGCTGTCATCCTTCCTCCTCCTGAGATGTTTTCTGTTCTAATCGAATCTTAATTAATTTAGATGGGATCCAAAGCTTTTCTTCTCCTGTGGAAACAAAAGCATAACCCCTTCCCCAACGTAACACATATCCTGGTTTCCAGACTGAGGTCATAACATCCTTAAAATACACTGGTTGGTTCAGTTCAGAAGTCTTCTCTGTAGTCCAGTGTCTTTCCGCTGCAGTTTGTCCTTTTTCATCAGCATTAAGAAAATTCAATGTTAGTAAAGCATTATGTAACCTGTGTTTAGGGGTCTTTGTTCTCCCCGGCTGTTTATGAAGCATCTCTTTTAAGGTTCAGTTAGATCTTTCAATCACTGCTTGTCCTGTGGGATTGTAAGGTATACCAGTCACTTGTTTTATATTATAATATTTGAAGAATTGTTCCAATTTACTGGAGACATATGCCAGAGCATTGTCAGTTTTTATCATTTTAGGTATACCCATAACAGCCATCACCTCTAAGAGGTGTGTAATAACAGAGTCAGCCTTTTCAGAGCTGAGGGCAGTAGCCCATTGGAATCCTGAGAACGTGTCTATGGTATGGTGTACATATTTTGAACTGCCAAATTCTGGGAAGTGAAATACATCCATTTGCCAAAGTTCATTTCTATGAATACCTTTAGGATTACAACCTGCTGGTAATGGAGTCTGATTGTAGAAGGAGCAACTGGGGCAATTTTTTACTATTTCTTTGGCTTGTTGCCAGGTGATAGAAAAATCCTTCTTTAAGCCTTTGCTGTTGACATGGTGTTTCTTATGAAATTCTGAAGCTTCCAACACATTACCTACTAACAAACGATCAATTTCATCATTGCCTTGTGCTAGAGGACCTGGCAAACCTGTATGGGACCTGATGTGTGTTATATATATAGGATGAGTCCTGTTTCTGATGGTTTCCTGTAATTGTAAAAATAATGAGGTTAATTCTGTACTATCAGGAACAAATTCTGCAGTCTCAATATGCAAGACAACTCTTTCCGCATACTGAGAATCCGTGACTATATTAAGAGGCTCTGTAAAGTCTTTAAGTACCATGAGAATGGCATATAACTCTGCCTTTTGTATGGAGTTGTAAGGGCTTTGAACTATTTTACTTATATTTCCTGATTTATACCCTGCCTTACCTGATTTGTTTGCATCCATGTAGAAGGTAAGAACTCCAGAAATAGGTGTTTGTCTCACGATACGTGGAAGAATCCAAATTGTTTTCTTTATGAATTTGATTCTCTCTGTTTTGGGATAGTTATTACTAATAGTTCCCAAAAAGTCACTGCAAGCTATTTGCCAATACTCATTATCTTTCCATAAGGAGGAAATTTCATCATTTGTTAAAGGTACAATAATTTCAGCTGGATCTTTCCCAGTCAGTTGACGAAGCCTTAACTTACCTTTTAATATCAAGTCAGAGATCTTTTCTATATATGTTTTCAATTTTTTATTCTGTTTATGTGGCAGAAATACCCATTCTAGTATGATGTCTTCCCTCTGCATTAATATTCCTGAGGGGTATTCTCTAGATGGTAAAATAACTAGAATACAATCCAGGTTTGGATCCACATGGTCCACATGTGCTTCTAATATTCTCTTTTCTACCCATTCTAATTCTTTTTCAGCCTCAGCTGATAGTACTCATGGGCTGTTTAGATCTTTATCTCCTTTTAAAGCCATTTTCAAGTGTTTCAAATCATGCCCTTCTACACCGATAATTGTCTGTAATTGAGAGATTTCTCCTAATAGTTTTTCAGATCATTAAGAGTCCAGTAATGATCTCTTCTAATCTGTACTTTCTGTGGTCTAATTTTCTGAGCATCTATTTTATAACCTAAATAGTTAATAGAATCTCCTCTTTGTATTTTTTCTGGGGAAATTTGTAATCCCCAATGAGGCAAAGTTTCTTTTACTGCTTCAAACATCTTTTCCAATGTATCCTTATTTGAATCAGACAATAATATGTCATCCATATAATGATATATTAACGAATGTGGAAATTTTTTACGAATTATTTCTAGAGGTTTATTCACAAAATATTGACACAAAGATGGACTGTTTAACATACCTTGAGGTAGTACCTTCCACTGGAATCTCTGTACCGGACGGGAATTATTATAGGTAGGTACCGTGAAGGCAAACTTTTCTCTGTCGTTTTCTTGTAACGGTATGGTGAAGAAACAATCTTTTAAGTCTATAACTATAATTGGCCAATCCTTAGGAATTAGAGAAGGTAACAGCATCCCAGGTTGTAGAGACCCCATAGGCTGAATTACCTTGTTGATGGCTCTAAGATCAGTAACCATTCTCCACTTACCAGACTTCTTCTTGACAACAAAACAGGTGAATTCCATGCACTAGTTGATTCCTCAATATGTCCAGCATCTAACTATTCCTGAACTAACTTCTCCAAAGCCTCTAACTTTTCAGATGTCATAGGCCATTGACCCACCCAGATGGGTTCATCTGTCAGCCATTTTAATGGTAGAGCTTTTGGTTGCTTTGTTGGTTTGGCACTACCATCTTGCTTCTGTACAGCCTGTACATTTGGCATCTGTTTTCTGTACTGCCTTACTATATTCTTTGTACCACTAAAAGCTTGTCTATAATTCCTAGCTGATACAGGAGGAATGCTAATCTGTGTATTCCATTGCTGGAGTAGATCACGACCCCAGAGGTTTATAGCAATATCTGCAACGTATGGCTTAAACCTTCCTCTCTGTCCTTCTGGCCCAATAAAGTCAATCCATCTAATGCTCTGTTTAACTTCAGATAGGGTTCCAATCCCTAAGAATTGAACATTAGCCTCTTTTAAAGCCCAGTTATGTGGCCAGGACTGCTGATTAAGGATAGTGACGTCACTTCCTGTGTCCAGTAGACCGTAAATTACCCTATTATTTACCTTAACTGGCAGCTTGGGTCTATGATATTGTATAGAAGTTTGCCAAAATATATGTTTTGTATCTCCTCCTGATGTAATTGATTCATCCTCTGGAGCTAATGTATTGTCCAATGCCGTATTATTTACAATGGGCAGTGGATCTTCTAATTGTCCTGGGAGAGGCTGACCTCCACTGTCACTGGGAATGACCGGATAATCTCTCTTTTTGGGGCTCGGTTGAGCCCCTGAGATCCGTTTTTTGGCTTTAAAGATCTACCTTGTCTATCTGTTGTGGATCTGCATTCATTTGTCCAATGCCGGTCTTTTCCACACCTCCTGCAGAGACCAGGAGGTTGAAGCCTTCTGTTTGACACATTCCTGGTAGAAGCATTATTCCTAGGAATGCGTTGTCTACAGTTCCTACTCAGATGTCCCATTTTACCACAATTAAAACATCTAAAGTTTTGATGTCTTTTGAAACTTCTAGAAATTGCTTCCCCAACCCAATTTGGTATCTCCTCTTGGGTAGGCCATATTTCATCCTGATTCCTCCTAAATCCTTTAGAAATGGCTTCTCCCATCCAAGTTCCTGCCTCTGGATTGTCATACTCAACATTAGTTGTATATAAGACCCATTCCTCCAATGGTGCTGATCTTACCTTTAATGGCCACAGTATCTGTTTGTAATGTGGGTTTGCATTCTCATAAGCCAACGATTCTGTAAGAAGTCGCCTAATATTAGGATCAGTTATTTGTAAATCTACTGCTCTGGATAATCTTTGTAAGAATTCAGAGAATCTTTCTCTCGGACCCTGTATCACTTTTGAATATGCTTCAACTCTTTCCCCTGGTTCACGAACCTTATCCAAAGCATTTAGTGCTGCTGTTTTGCATAAATCAAATGTACGCTCATCATAACCAGCTTGGACCTGCGGGTCAGAAAATTGTTTCTCCCCCATAATCTTACTTTCAGAAGCATCAAATCCATCCCTCAAACCTTGAAGTTCAAGAGCCTTGGCTTCCTGTCTCCACAAAGCTTTCCACTGTATTTGAGAAGACTGGTCCAACACTGCAGATATTAAATCATTCCAATCTGAGGGAGTTATCTTATTGGTCATAGCCCATGTACTTAGTAACTGTTTTACATAAGGGCTGTGGACCCCAAAAGTCATTATCGCATTTTTAATAGATTTCATCTCTTTCATGGGAATAGGTTCCCATTTCTGTGTAGTGGAACCGGATTGGTGCCTCCGTGATGATGACCTTTCTACTACAGTTACTGGAAAGGCCACCTTAGGATGTCTAGTAGCCGTATTTCGTTTATTTCCTAGTGTCCTAGCATCCATCGACTCAACTTCTGATATTTCAGAGGATGTATCTTCTAAAGATTGAAATTTCCTGCATTAAAAATTGTTCCAATTCCTTGGACTGTTCATTGAGGTCTTCTATTTCCTCCATTAAAATTTGTCCCAAGTCCTCAGATTGTTCATTAAGGTCTTGGATTTTCTGCATTAAAGATTGTTTTAACTCTTTGGATTGTTCAGTTAAACGAGATTCCAAGCTTTTCATACCATCCTCCCTAAAAACTCCAAAGGCATCTATTTTTCCTTCCAGAAAACACATTCGATCCGCTAGATTGCCATTATTATCAGACATAGATTGAATCGACCCTGCTAATTTTGAAAATTCCTCCTGGTTAGATTCCATCTTAGCCATAAATGTAGTGGACATCGAATTGAATGTGTCTCGAAGGTTGTCCTGGTCAAATTTAACCAAATCCCCTTGTTCCTGAATTTTTAACTCTAACTTTTGAATTGACTCTGATAATTTGGAAAGTTCCACCTGATTAGACTCAGTCTTAACCATAAATGAAGTAGACATTGAATTAAACGTAACCAAATCCACTTGTTCCTGAATTTTTGACTCTAATTTTTTAATTGACTCTGCTAAATTGGAAAGTTCCACCTGGTTAGAGTCAGTCTTAGCGGACATTGAATTAAATGTAGCCAAATCCACTTGTTCTTGAATTTTTGACTCTAATTTTTTAATTGACTCTGCTAAATTGGAAAGTTCCACCTGGTTAGAGTCAGTCTTAGTGGACATTGAATTAAATGTAGCCAAATCCACTTGTTCCTGAATTTTTGACTCTAATTTCTGAAACATAAGCTCATGCTTCTTCCAAGTGATTATATGTATTAATACACTAATCACAAGCATGGCACACATATACGTATGAAAAATATCATAATTGTCTTTTACCACATAATCCATCACATTGGTAATGAAATCTCCAAAATCCTGCAGTGTTAAATTACCTGCCATGTTATAATTAGATGTTCTTACCATCAATCGGTGATTCCTAAATTGGAAAAATTCACCTCCTTTATTATCTCAAATTAAAATACCTGTAGTTACCGTGCTTGGCCAGCAGATGGCGGAGGTGTACTGCTAAACGCTACCTCTCCATGGAAAATCGGATGCTCCCAAGGAACCTTGGAGGATGGATTTCAGGTGTTTTCCAAGGCGTGGGCTGTAATTCCAAACCACTTCCGTGACACCAGGTATAACGATACTCGAGGCTATATAGGGAAAAACAATATATTTATTTATCAGGGAGAGAGAGAGTCGCACATACCAAGAGTTAGAAGCGTGGCTAGCTTCCAGGAGAAAAAAAGGGAGGCCCCTTTTCCTTTCACTACCTTTTATCTCTACCTTGACCCCGCCCTGTTGGGCGGGTAGCTTTGTGGGGTTCACTCCTACACAAAACACCAAAGGATCCAAATAAAAGGTGGGGTACAGAGCTAAATAGAGAATTCTCAATAGAGGAGGCTAAAATGGCCAAGAGACACTTAAGAAAGTGCTCAACATCCTTAGCCATCAGGGAAATGCAAATCAAAACAACTCTGAGATACCATCGTACTCCTGTGAAAATGGCTAAAATCAAAAACGTCGAAGACAATTTATGCTGGAGAGGATGTGGAGAGAGAGGAACACTCCTCCACTGCTGGTGGGAGTCCCGACTCATACAGCCTCTTTGGAAATCAGTATGGAGATTCCTCAGGAAAATGTGAATTAATCTACCACTAGATCCAGCAATTCCACTCTTAGGCATATATCCAAATGAGGCAAGTTCATACAACAAAGGCATCTGCTCCACTATGTTCATAGCAGCATTATTTGTAATAGCCAGAACCTGGAAGCAACCTAGATGCCCCTCAACTGAAGAGTGGATAGAGAAAATGTGGTACATTTACACAATGGAGTATTACTCAGCAGAAAAAAACAATGGAATCTTGAAATTCGCAGGTAAATGGATAGCACTGGAAGAAACCATCCTGAGTGAGGTAACCCAGTCACAAAAAGACAAACATGGTATGTACTCACTCATATATGGATTTTAGACATGGATCAGGATAGTGCCAGTCTGCAATTCAACTGATAGAGAGTCTGGGAAACAGGAAAGAACCTAAAAGATATGCATATATGCATAGTACCCAAGAGAAGAGGATTGAGACAAGATCCTCTGAATGGATGGTGAACACGGTGATGGGTGGGGGGAGTGGAACCTGGGAAGAAGAGAGGGAGTGAAGAGGAAGAGAGTTGGTCATATGGGAACAGGAAGTTGAGGGGGTAGGGGTAGAATAGGGGGAAGAGGCAATCATAGGATCGAATACAGATCAGGCACCAGAGTGACCTCGAGTGATCTAAAGGGATAACACCAATTGGCAAGCTAAGCAATAGTGGAGTCACTACCTCGAATCCCCATTCCTGATAATGAACTTGATGTCTATAACCATCTGGGAGCCTTCATCCTGTGACTGATGGAAGCAGAGGCAAACACACAATTAATCACTGAACAGAACCCAAGGAACCCAGTGACAGAGAGAGAGGATTGATGAGCAAATTGGCAAAGAGTGGGCTGGCAAAACCAGCAGAGACAGCTGATCTGAACAGGGAAGAGCTCCTGGACCCCAGAGCGACAGTTTAGAGGCCAGCATGGGACTGATCTGGACCCCCCAAATGTGAGTGTCAGCGAGAAGTCCTGGGCAACCTATGGGGCCCTGAGCTGTGGATCAGTGTCTATCCCTGGTATACAAACAGTCTTCATGCGCCTATAGCACAAAGATAGATGCTCTCTCAGCCTGGACTCGTAGGGGAGTGCCTGGACCCTACCCAGAGTGAAATGACAGACTCTAGATATCCCCTATGTAGAAGGATTTGGCAATAGGGTGGGAGTGTGGAGGGTAAGGGGAGTGTGGGAGGAGGGGAGAGAGAGGGAACTGGGATTGACATGTAAAACAAGCTATTTAAATTAAAAAACGAAACCAAAAATGTTTTTATGAGTGTTTTGGGGAGAGCTTTTAGATGAGTGGCAGAAGCACTGAACAATAGATAAGTATGAGATTGCTGTGTAGCATGCATAATAAAAACCTAGAGACAGATATTGGGGTTCAAGCTGAAGATTAGAACAGCAAAGCAGCCAGGTAGTAGTTCTTACCTCTTCCAATGCTTTAATGAAGATTCTTCCTTTTGACCTGAAACTGGATCTTTCATGAGACCCTTTGCTTTTTACTTATACACCCTGCTATTGCTGGGTTTAAAGTTATAAGCTCTGTTATTCTTTTAGACTGATTCACTCAAGTATGCCACAGGGTAGTCTGGGTCTAATAGAGATCCATTTACCTATTTTTCCTGGGTCCTGGGATTAAATGTATATAGCACCTCTTTCTAACATCTATGGTTAAGTATTGTGGCTAGATTTACCACTTGATCCCAAGTCATGCTTTATTAATTGTAAGCTATATATTGCCTCATTGCTGGCTTCAAATGTTCAAAACATGGAAAAGTCAAGGGAATTGTCAAGTATAAAAAAGATTCAGTCATAAGCCTAGAGTAAGATGCTAGAAAAATATCCATTTGGCAAATGAGCATGCAAAGAGAAATAAAAATCTGTGTGGTAACTAGATTCAACAGAATTTATTTGCCTTAATGAGAAGCAATGCTCATACATTCAGTTCAGCATGGGTATATATTATCAGCATTGTACTTAATAAAAGGAGCACTGCTCAGAAACATCTGAGATACTTGAATTCCCCGCAGCAGATTGTAGAATTATGATGGCCCATGATGGAGGGATGTACAATAGGCAGGTGTAGTTTATTAAGTATAGAGTCTCAGTTTTTCCAATTTAAGCATTGGGAATGTAGAGCATGAACATACTTTGTACTTGCACTATGTGGAACCTGTGAACACCATGTTTGCGTGCTTGAAAGAAGCTGCACTATAAATTGTATGGACATGTATTCTACTTGAAGCTTTTTCACAAGTACTGTTGAAGTGAGTTATCATATCTTTCCCTTCTTATTCAAAACCTCACTGGATGATTGAAATTTTTCTGCTTGATTCAGACCAAGGGGAATCTAGAGTGGGTCCAATCTGTGCCCATCTGGAAACACTCACCCTGGATAGAATATGAACTAGGATATAAAATATTAATCAACAAGGAAGGACCACATCTGATCACCTCCCATCTCCCCTTCCATCTTTTTCCTAGGTCTTTCTTCAGTTCCAAAGCCAAGGTCAGAATCTATTCATTGAGAAATAGTAACCAAATGCTCATTGAACTTATTCTTCTATGATGAACCCTAGATGTCTACCTGAAATGCACTCTGATTGTGTAGTCCGTGGGAGGGAATCCGGGATTCTCCTGCACTAGGGGATGCTGTTGTATCCCGTCCTCAGAGTGCATCAGAGTACAAGGATGTCAACCACCACATAGAGATCCTGGCCTGATATATGAAATGAAGTTAAATAGCAACAAGAACATTCAGGAAGCTATATATATATATATATATATATATATATATATATATATATATATATAGGTCAAGCAGAGTTCAAACTCTCATGTACAGTGAATACTACCCTTTTGATGTAATCAGAGTCTATTAACTAGTTTTGGTTTTAAATAAATCCCATGGATTTTGAGCAAATCACCCAAGGCAGAGTTGCTCATAGGGGAGCAGCCAGAACAGCCACCAATGGTTTAGTCATGGACATTGCTCAAAGGGCTTGTGTAATTTGTACCCACTATGACTTTTTTTTTAGCAGTCAATTGAAAACAGTAGTCAAAAGAATCACTTATATTACTGATAGATTATCCTCAGGATGGATTAGAGATAACCAGCGTCCGGTCTATCATAGCTTCTTGTTAGTAAGAAAGTTATCTATAAATTTATCTACCACAGAAACTAAAAGTATTTTATGCTTAAACTACAAAGGTAAGCTCAGAAAAACTGTCTGTCTTGAAATTATCACAATTAAGTTGTGTCCTTTATGTCTGTCTATTTTATCTCTATTTGGTAATCTCTTGGCTGGAGAAATTTAGGCCTAAGGACATGTATTCTAGAATAATGTCACAAAGAGTATTTGTACAAAATATAGGTATTACTTTATTAAAATTATTACTTATTTTCAAAATTTTTGAGATTATAATTATCCCAATCATTTTTCCTTCTTCTTCTTCTCTCCAAGCTTACTCACATGCCCCTCTGTTGTCTCTTTTAAGTTTATGGCCTCTTCTTTCATTAATTGCTGTTACCTGTTCATGGTGTACATATTTCTCAATCTTTAAATACAACTTGCCTAGTATGTACAAGGTTACTTGTATGCATATATTCAGGGCTGAGAATTTACCATTTTACAATCCATTGCTATGCTTTTCACAGGGGATGTCAATTCCTCTGACTACATTTCTTCCTTGCCTGAATATCATGGTCTTCCCCATATGGCTATGACAAACATGCTTTATGCTCTGCACCATTATTCTTTTGAGGGATATATTTGATAGTTAAGTTTACAGAAACCAATTGGCTAGCTATATTGCAGATAGATTTAGCACACTACTCATCACCCTATGTAAACAAGATATTCATTCACAGAACGTGCATGGTCTTTTATTCTGTAAGATATTAATCTTTACAACTATAGAATCAATTATGGACTTTTGTTATCATTGTTTTGTTTTTAGAGTATTAGTGATCTCAATCTTGCTTTTCCATTTTTGTAAATAAAAATAATACGTGTTTTTAGAAACATCTTGGAAATTTGATTGAGATTACATACAACTTGTGATACTTAGAATATGGGGAATGACCATATTGACCTTCATGTACATGCTTTTTCCATTTAAGATGATACATGTCATCAGAAATCCCAGAGATGTTCTTGTATCTGGCTATTATTTGTGGAGTAAGTCAAACTTTGCCAAGATTCCAGATTCAATGACAACTTATGTTGACTGGATCCTCAAAGGAAATGGTGAGTGTCTTATTTAATATAAGTGTTTGGGAAGACTCAGAGACCTTTTTAAGACATATCTCATATTATAAGGTGAAATATAGCTTAGGCTGATGTTGATCAGTCTATAGAGTCAGGGATGACCTTGAAGCTCTTCTTATTCTGAATCTCCCTCTTGAGTTCTTGGACTCCAAATACCTACTATCATGTCATGTTAACTTAATGTTGGGCTCAAACTCATAAAATCAAGAATGTTATCTAACTTGGCTATATTCCTAGGATTTAATATATTCTGTAGTTTTCACTTGGTCTCCTACTATCACTCTATATTCAACCAGTCTTTGGCTCCAAGGATCATGACCATTTTCAATATAATATTGAAATTGCAATATTCTCACACACCATTGCATAACAGAGCACAGCCACAGATTGCCCCTTGACATACCATCCTGGCAACAATGTTTCATCTGGTCTTCCCAGTAATCATTTGAGGGCGTTTAATGAAAAATTCTTAAAACAGACAATAAAATTTGAACACTTGATTCCTACATGGTGACACTGTTTCAGAAGGTTTATGAGGCACAGCACTCTAAGAAGAAGTGTATCACTTAGTGTGAGCTTTGGGAATTTTTAAATTATTTTTAATTAAATTTATGCATTTATTTTATATGCTGACCACAGTTTACCCTGCCTCTTCTCATCCAATTACTTCTTCCCATCTTTCTCTACATACCACTCCTATTTCTTCCTTCTGTTTCAGTTCAGAAATGGGCAGGCCTAAGCATGGGTGTCAACAAAGCATGGCATATCAAGTTCAAGTAGGACTACCCTTTTCTGCTTGCATTAAGTCTGGTCAATGTAACCCATTATGAGTAATAGCTTTCCAAATATTAATCGAAACAATATATGCAGGTCTTGTTTCCACCACTAGGAGTCCCACAAGTAGATGAAGTTACACAACCATCACACATCTGTGGAGAACCTAAGTGAGGTCTGTGCAGTCTTCCTAGCAGTCAGTCCAGAGGCTTTTAGCTCCTATGTCCCCATGCAAGTTGATTTTGTGGGTTCTTGTGAGACGACCTTGACCCATGTGGATCACCCAATCACTTATCTTGCCCTTCAAAGGTTGTTCTTGAGCTAGGCCCAGTGCTTGGTTGTGAGTCTCTGTATCTTTTTCATTCAGCCACAGGATGAAGGCTCTATGTTGAAAATGTGGTTATTTCCAATGTGATTTCAGGAGATGGACAGTCAGGGCTGCCTATGCACTATTGGTCTTAGCTTGGGCCATCCTTGTACATTCCTGGGATTTTTCCTTGCACCAGGTTTCTACCTGACCACAAAATGCCCACATCAGGATATTTTTTTTCATTCCATGTCCCAACATAATCTGTCATGTCCCCATCCACACCACCTCCCAGTCAAACCAAAAAATCTATTTCATTTTCCTTTACCAGGCATAACCATGGATCCACATCCTCCTTTGGGCACTCCTTGTTATTTAACCACTCTGAGGATATGGATTATAGCATGGCATACTTTACTGTACATTTAGTATCCACTTATGATTGAGTACATATCTTGTTTGCCTATCTGCATCTGGGTTTACTCACTCAGGACAATTATTTCCTAGTACAAGTCATTTTCTTTCAAATCTCCTAATGTCATTGTTTTTAACAGTTGAGTAGTACTCCATTGTGTAAATGTACCTTGTTTTCTTCATCCATTCTTTGGTTGAAGGGCCCATAAGTTGTTTGCATATTCTGGCTATTATAGAAAACACTGCTGTGTACATAGTGAGGAAGGGAAGTGTGGGAGTTGTGAGAGGGAGAATTGTAGTTGGATTGTAAAATGAAATTAAAAAATTAAAAAAGGGAAATAGGAATCATTAGTTGTGATTCTATCTCAAAATGGACTTCCTACTTTTTTCTCCACCAGTTTAAGAGATTTTGGTCTTCTTTTGAGGTTCTTGATGCATTTGGGATTAGGATGAATTTCAGTACCTGACTCTCTGTGTCTCTGTCTCTGTCTCTGTCTCTGTCTCTGTCTCTGTCTCTGTGTGTGTGTGTGTGTGTATGATGAGTGACTAATATCTCAATGAATTCTACTAATCATAGTTATTCAGTTTCCAAAGCACCTTTTACTGAAGACCTTGTCTTACTTCCAGTGTATAAATTTGGCGTTTTGTAAAAAATCTGGTGTATGCAGTTACATGAACTTATGTCTCGGTTTTCTTTTTTTCCTGTTTTATTTAATTTAAATCAGAAACATGCTTGCTCATTCTCACTCACCTCCTGCCCTGCCCCCAAGCCCTCCAACCCTGCACCCAATCCAAAATCCACTCTTCAGCAAGGGTGAGGCCCTTCATGGCCCATCTTGTAAGTCTGCCATATCATCCCAGGAAGGGGGTAGGACCTCACCGAAGTGTCCACCTGAGAGAGCATCCCTCCATGTTGTATGGGCTCCCAAAGTCCATGTGGATGCAAGGGATAAATATTGATTTGTTTTCTGAGGCCCCAAAGATTGCCAAGACCTCCTCACTGACACCCACATTCAGGGTGTCTGGATCAGTCCATGCTGGCATCTCAGATATGAGTCTGGGATTCATGAGCTCCCCCTTGTTCAGGTTAGCTTTCTGTGGGTTTCACCAGCCCAGGCTTGACCCTTTTCCTCATCACTCCTCCATCTCTACAACTGGTTTCCAGTAGTTCAGCTCAGTGTTTAGCTGTGGGTGTTTGTATATGCTTCTATAATCCACTGGATGGAGACTCTAGGATGGCACACAAGGTAGTCATCAGTCACATTATCAGGGAAGAACATTTTAGATAGCATCTCCACTGTTGATTAGATTGCCAGATGGTTTCACCTTGTAGATCTATGGAAATCTCACTAGTGCCATATCTCACTTCAAACCTATAGTGGCTCTCTCTTTTATAGAATCTCTCACCCTGCTTCCCTCTTTTCTTCCCTCGACTCAAACTTCTTGCTCCGCCACATCTACTTATCCTCTCCCGTTTGATCTCTCTCTTTCTTCTAGCTCCCTCTCACCTTCCCCATGCTCCCATTCCTCTCAGGAGATACTGTACCATTCCCCTTCTCTAGGGTACCATGCATATCTCTCTTAGGGTCCTCCCTGTTTCCCAGACTCTCTGCTGGTGGGATTGTAAGCTGGCAATCACTTGTTTCAGGCCTAAAATCCATATATGAGTGAGTACATACCGTGTTTGTCTTTTTGTGACTGAGTTACCTCACTTAGGATGGCTTCTTCTAGTGTCATTCATTAGCCTGCAAATTTTGTTTTCTGCTGAGTATTACTCCATTGTGTAAATGTACCACATTTTCTCTATCCACTCTTCACTTGAAGGGCATCTAGGTTGCTTCCAGATTCTGGCTATTACTAATAATCTGCTATGAACATAGTTGAACAAATGATCTCGTTGTGCATCTTTTGGATATATGCCTAAGAGTGGAAGTGCTCGATCTTGTGGTAGGCTGATTTCCATTTTCTGAGGAATCTCAATACTGATTTCCAAAGTAGGTGTATGAGTTTGCACTCCCATCAGCAGTGGAAGAGTGTTCCCCATTCTTCCAGTATACGTTGCCATTGCTGTTTTTGATTTTAGCCATTCTAATGGTAGTGAGATGGTATCTCAGAGTTCCTTTGGGTTATGTTTCCATTATGGCTAGGGATGTCCAGCACTTTCTCAAGTGTTTCTCAGCCATTTTAGACTCCTCTATTGAGAATTCTCTGTTTAGTTCTGTAGCCCACTTTTTAATTGTTTCCTTTGGTGTTTTGGAGACTTGCTTCTTGAGTTCATTGTAAATTTTGGAGATCAACCCTTTGTCAAATGTGGGGCTAGTGAATATCTTTTCCCATTCTGTGGGCTGTCTTTTTGTCTTGTTGACTATGTACTTTACCTTACAGAAGCGTCTCAGTTTCAGGAGGTCCCATTAATTGTCAAACTTAGCATCTGTGCTACTCGTGTTAGGTTCAGGAAGTGGTCTCCTATACCAGTTCATTCAAGGGTATTTCCCACTTTCTCTTCTAAGATATGCAGTGTGGTAGGATTTATATTGCGGTCTTTGATCAATTTGGACTTAAGTTTTATGCATGGTATTACATATGAATCTATCTGCAGTCTCATAGCTATCTCCAGTTATGCCAGTAGCATTTGTTGAAAATGCTCTCTTTTTCCATTGTGTAATTTTAACTTCTTTGTAAAAAATCAAGTGTTCCTAGGTGTTTGTGTTTATATCAGGGTTTTCCATTTGATTCCATTGGTCTACCTGTATATTTTTGTGCCAATATGGACCCATTTTCAGGACTATAGCTTAATAATAGAGCCTGAAGTCAGGGATGCTGATGCCTCCAGAAGTTCCTTTATGGTGCAGGCTGTTTTGCCTATCCTGGGTCTTTTGGTTTTCCATATAAAGTTGATTATTGTTCTTTCAAGGTCTGTGAAGAATTTTGCCGGTGTTTTGATGGTAATTGCGTTGAATCTGTATGCTTTTGGCAAGATTTCCATTTTTACTATGTTGATCATACCTATCTAAGAGGATGGGAGGTCTTTCCATTTTGTGGTATCTTCTTTAATTTCCTTCATTATAGACTCAAAGTTCTTGCTATATGCATCTTTCACTTGTTTGGTTAGCGTTATCCCCAGATATTTTATGTTGTTTGGGGCTATTGTAAAGGATGATGTTTCTCTGATTTCTTTCTCAGCCCATTTATTATTTGTGTATAATAGGGCTATTGATTTTCTTGAGTTAATCTTGTATTTTGACATTGGTGAAGGTGTTTATCAGCTGTGGGTGTTCCCATGTAGAATTTTTTCAGTCACTATCATATCATCTGCATATAGTGAAAGTTTGACTTCTTCAATTCCAATTTGTATCCCCTTGTTCTCTTTATGTTGTCTTATTGCTCTTGGTAGATCTTCAAGTACAATATTGAAGAGATATAGAAAGAGTGGACAGCCTTACATTATTCCTGATTTTGGAGGAATTGCATTGAGTTTCTCTCCATTTAGTTTGATTTTAGCTGTTGGTTTACTGTATATTGCTTTTATTATGTTCAGTTATGTTCCTGTTATCCCTGATATCTCCAGAACTTGTATCATGAAG